>NC_064283.1:68716617-68774431 GCF_019186545.1 Solanum stenotomum | reverse complement strand
CCGACAAACCAGTTTGGAAATTGCATAGTAGGGGAGTTTTTACAGTAAAGTCTTGTTACTGGGAAAGAAACACCAACCACTCTTTGACAACATTTTGGCCCTGGAAATTAATATGGAAGATTAAGATCCCTCTAAAAGTTGCTTGCTTCACTTGGTTGGTAATTAGAAGAGCTTGTCTAACCCACGAAGTGCTACAAAGAAGAGGTATACAGATCTGCTCAAGGTGCTATATGTGTGAACAAGAGGCTGAAGTAAATGGCCATTTATTTTTGCATTGCAAGATGGCTACAGATCTGTGGAACATGTTCATTTGTAGACTCGGGGTTAATTGGACAATGCCCAGAACCACTTTTGAGGTACTAACACACTGGCAAGGAATTGGGAAGAGAGGATCAAAGGAAGATTGGTGGAAAAATGTACCTGCTTGCATTTGGTGGACACTATGGAAAGAAAGAAATGGAAGGTGCTTCGAGGGGAGGTCAAGCAGCTCCCAGATGATCAAGATGAAATGCCTTAGTCTTTTGTTTTTTTGGTGTAAGCAAGATTTAGTGGGGGAAGTAGATAGTGTAGTGGAGTTTATAGGCCAATTGTAAATTTTTGAAAATTTGTTTTTGGATTTGAGAATGATGGCACCCCCTGGGGGTTTGTAAATCCCTCCTCATCAATTTCTTGATGAGTTCTTTTGTGTGAATATAAAGTTACCTATTTCAAAAAAAAAAAAATATATAGATGATGAAGTACAGATAGTGGACTTTTAGGAGTTTTGTAATTAACTTCTTGTAATCATACGTTTGGAGGTGGCCAACATACCCTTAATGGGGAATACATGTTACCAGTTTCAAAGAAAAAAAAAAGGTTCTCTGATGAAATGTGATAAAAGAGAAATCTTCACAGCGGAGGCCTTCTATTACACATTCTTGAATATTGGAAAATGCTCAACTCAGTGGTCTTGGAAAATGCCCTAGAAAATCATAGCAGTCCTTAAAGTTGTTCGTTTTGGATGGATTGCAAGCTTGTATCCCTCAGAATTATCTGGAAAATGGCATGTCATTGTAACACGTGTCATAATTGTGAAAGAGAGTTGGAATATCCTAATGGTCTCTTTTTGTATCCATACCATTGAATGGTGGAATAGATTTCTAAATTCATTTGGTGTTCTGGTAATGCCTAAGACCCTATTCTGTTGGAGAGTAAGGAATGCTTGCTCATAAACACCTCAGAAGATATGGAATCCAAGACATGTGGGATGAAGTTAAGAGTAATGCAAGGATCAAAGTTGTAGATGGAAGCAAGACAATCTTCTGGAAAGATGAGTGGCATGAAAAGGGAAACCTGGAAGTACTTTTCCCAGACGTATACAATATAGTTCTGGGACAACACAATACTATAACAGAGTTATGGACAAATCAGGGCTGGAGCTACAATTTTAGAAGACAATTCAATGACTGGGAAATAGCAAGAGTGGCGGAATTTCTCAACACTGTGGAAGCTTTTAATGGGCTACAAACAGGGGAAGATGTTATGTGGTGGAAGGGAAATAGCAGAGGGGAATTCAAAGTTAACTCAGCCTACAAGTTGATGGATCAGAAAAACCAACAAACATACAGTTGGCCATGGAAACAAATATGGAGAAGCAGAATACCTCATAAAATCTCATGCTTCATAGGGTTATTGGCCAAAGAAGCTGCTCAGACTCAAGATAACTTGAAGAAAAGAGGGATAACCTTATGCTCTAGTTGTTTTCTTTGTGGGGAGGCATTAGAGACAATGAACCATTTGTTCCAACACTGCAAGTATACCCAACAACTATGGAGGATTTGTTTGAATCTCAAAGGCATCTCCTGGACCATTCCCAGGAAGGTCTCAGAGGCATTGAAGAGTTGGGAAGCAGCAGAGGTGAATGCAAAGGACAGAAACAAATGGAGAATTATCCATGCTAGTATATGGTGGACTATTTGGAAAGAAAGGAATTCTAGGTGTTTTGAGAGCATAGAGAATGATGTCCAGAAAGTCAAGTTAAACTGCATTTACTGTTATGTTTTTGGTGTAATCAAGTATACTCCAATGACACTATCAGTAATTGATGTTTTAGACTCAATATATACTGAAACAAGTGGAAAAGGAGACATCTGTATATAATGGTACAACCCATGTACTGTTTTGTGATATAATACAAAGTTACCTATTTCAAAAACAAAAAAAAAGATATGGAGTTCAGCATGAATTTGGCAGGTAATGTGCAGAGATCAATAATAGGTGCTCTGACTGAAGATCTAAGACTCTACACTGGCTGAAGTCCAAGTGATATTTGAGGCTCTTCACTGTCCGAAGTCCAAACGTGTACTCTTTTAAGTATTAACTTTGGTGTAATTTAAAACCTGTGGATGCTATAGATGTTCTGACGGATTGCATTGTCTTCCAACAAAGGAAAAAAGAGGAAATGATCAGTTTTCTTGTTTGCATATATTTAGCACCTACTTGGTTGTGCTTTGTAAGTAATATGCCATCACTTATTTTTTTTTAAAAAGAAATATGGAAAATGTCAGTAGAACTGTGAGAAATAAAAAAGAAAATCCAATTTTACTAAGAAAAACAAAGTTCTGTAAATCGCTCTCTTCAGCTCCATGGGCATAGCAACTTTGCGCTAAGTGGAACCACAATCATTCTCATCAAACACCAATCTTTCTGTTGTTTTAATTACACCAACCTTGTACACGATTAAGTTTTTGTATTATCACAAACTTGTTAACTAACCAAATTGATACTTCTGAGATGTTCATTAATTTTGTTTCATTTAAATGCCGTTGAAGTGGAGACATATAAGTAGAAAACTTGAACTTGCAATTTTATAACAAGCCATTAGGAGCTTTCGCTGGGATCGCAAAACAAAGTTGTTTCGGTACCTTCTGTAGTTGGATGTGCTAAGGTTGTCTGATTATGTCGCTCCATTTTATATCAATGTTTATTCTGATATAATTCTTTGAAAAAGTAAGGCAAGTTATACCTTTTGCAGGTAGAACATGTGCTGGTGGATCGTGTGAGCCAGTTTTTGTCTGTTGATTTGCGGGATGTAAAGGTGATCAAATTTGGCATTATTTCAATATTGTTGTTGAAATCTAGATTAAGCTTTCTCTATGTTTGCATTCATAGAATTAGGGAGCTGTTTTTTTTTTTTTGATAAGGTAAGCAATTTTATAAATAATGGGAAAATCCAATATACAAGTTGAATACCAAATGGTAGAGAACCTACAACACGACATAGCTCCCTACAGAACACCAATCCACTATATTTGGTGGCCAGCCTAACTTGAGCTGTAATTCTGTCAAATGGATGCCTCTGAGTGGATTTTGACATACAAGGGTTTGTACTTTGATGTCAATGTGTCTGATGACTCGTCTCTAATTTTGCAGGAATCCCGTCGCCGGTTTGATAAAGCTGCATCCACTTATGACCAGGTAATGGAGATGTCTCAATAGAAACAGGTGGAAAGCTGCTTTTTTAAATGCTAAGCAGATTTTTTTGGAAGATAACACTTCCAGTTCTTTTTGTTATTAATTTCACTCCTGAGTTGCTAAACTGCCAGGCACGTGAAAGGTTTTCTTCTCTGAAGAAGAATGCACGGGATGAAGTTGTTACTGAACTTGAAGAAGTAAGCCCTTTCTCTGAAAAAGGTTATCTTTGTGGATTATTCATCCTCATATGTGTATCTCTCTCTCTCTCTCTGCCTAACTTGATGAGGTGTAACCTAACACAAACTGATAAATGTTGCAAAAATTACCAACCAAAAGTGATTGGTATCCTGATAATTATGTGTCCAAATAACTTTATGTCCTAAAGAATCTCAAAATCTTGGTTGGCTTTAGGTCTTTTCTTATAGGACCCCTCTGAGGAATCATTTACATGCTTGTTTTCCTTGAGGAAAAAATAAATAGAGGTGAAAGGTGTTGCTTTGGGAGGAACTTGTAAGAGAATTCATCCTCATGAACATATCACGGATAAATACCCTTGTCCAACCACATCTTCCATAGTACTACCATTTTTTTATTTTATAGAAATTGTGTAGGTATAACAAGGGACAGGATGAGAAACTCATTTCTGTCATGCTTTAGGTGAAGAGCATCATCCATATTGCTACCAATAATTTTATAGGCAGGATATTAGATTAGGGAAAGGATAAATAAGCTCATGCTCTATTTCAAAAAAAAAAAGAAGAAACTCAACCTCATGCTTTTGGTAAAACACATCTTCCCTCCTTCTTTTGTGTCTCTGTGTGTTCTCCGGTTGTTGTAAAATGACCTTCACAAAAGAAAGAATGTTGATACATGTTCGGGTGAAGCTCGCCGAGGCCACTTATTGGTAGAGGCTTTTTCCTGAAGCATGTCTCAGAGCTTCTACATATATAGACATTGCTCCCAAGCCCAGGAAACAAATTGTAATGAATTAATGTTGAAGCATTTAACTTGTATATCATTCTGTTTTGATGCTAACAATATCCTATTCAGGTTTTTGTGAAGTATGTCCAACTTTCTGTATTCCCTCTGTTTTATATCAGTGCTTATCTGTCAAGGAAAACATTTGAAGTAATTAGGAGTCAAAACTAGGAATTGGAATTTTACAGCTTTTTCTGTGACAGGAGCTTCATAACTCAAAGTCCACTTTTGAGAGAAGCCGTTTCAATCTTGTATGTATAATGGATACAAGAATCTTTTCTACACTTTTTAGCAAGCATTCTTGCCTCGAGGTTCTAATTTATAGCCTTGTCGCCTCAAGGATTTCAGGTAAATGCTATCACAAATGTTGAAGCCAAAAAGAAGTACGAGTTCTTAGAATCCTTTAGTGCTATTATGGATGCACATCTGAGATACTTCAAGCTGGTATGATATTCTTTATCTTCTCTACGATGCAGTTATGTTTCCGTCATTAAACTAACAAATTTAATACTTGTTGAATGTAAGGGTCATGACTTATTGAGCCAGATGGAGCCGTTCATCCATCAGGTACCCATCATATGAGTTGTTTTTTTTCCTTATATTGTGATTGACTAGCTACTGACTGGAAAGAGGTAGTATCATCATGCTGCCATTTGTTCATTTTGGGTTTGACAGTATTGAAATGCTAGTTAAAGATAGATTTGTGAAAAATCAGCTAGTTGAAAATACAGTTAGGCTATGCTGATTAGTTAGTTAACTGAGCTGAATGGATTAAAGTGTAATTTAATTAGTCCAGCTGGCATGATTAATTGTTAGAAAGTAGTTAGTTGGTTAATGCAAAGATGCTTCTTGTATATGTATAAATAGAGCTCTGTTGTGCTGAATCAATCAGTTAGACAATTCCACAAAATATCTTCTTCATACCCTCCAATGGCTTCATCAACAAACACACTGTTTGTATGGATCATGACAGACAGACTACTGGTCCTCTCATGCTGCGATTTTATTCTTGTTTCTTACTAGTTACTTCTTTCTTGAGGATCTTTCATTGTTTTCCTGGTTCCTGGTTGGAATGTGTGTAAATTACATTTAAGGAGATTGATCTTTGCATAAAATAGCTTACTCATAGCTCTTAAGCGCTTCTTGGTTTTGTGCTTGCTTACTATTAAGATACTGCTGCCTCATTATCATGAAATTAATTTCTTGCCTTAACAAATCAATGAAAGTGAAATTAATATCATGGAATGTGAGGGGGATAAATGGGGGTGGTTAGAGGGGCATTGTCAGGAAACTACTACATCACGGGATACCAATATTTGTATTATAGTTGAAACAAAACTAGAAGGGCCAATTGATGGAGTGATACAGACTACAGAGTATATGGGATAACAGATGGATGGGAGAATTTCTTAAAGAGGCAATAGGGAGCCGTGGGGGAATTGTAGTCCTCTGGGATGAAAGGGTGTGGACAGGAGAAATGGTGGAGGTTGTTGATCAAAGTATTACTCGGAAGTTCACGGGGGTAAATGAGGATTTCAGGTGGCACATTACTGCAGTCTATGCGGATTGTAATAGAGTGATCAGGAAGACACTATGGGAGGAATTGTTAGCCATTAGAAGCAGGTATGCTGGGCCATGGATAGTGTAGATGACTTTAATGCCATCAGATTTACCTCAGAAAGAACAAACTGTATGAGACTTAGTGGTGCAATTAGAGCTGATTGATCCTCCTTTATTTGGGGAATCATATACTTGTAGGAGAGGGGAAAACCACAAAACTACCTCAAGGATTGATAGGTTCCTACATTGCGCACAATTGGGGGGGGGGGGGGGGGGGNGGGAGGGGGGTTCTCAGATCAAGGAAGATGTGCTACTAAAGTTAAACTTCAGATCACAATCATATGCTTTGATATGTGGGGATTGGGAATGGAAGAAATTTGACTTCAAATTTGAATCGTGGTGGCTGGAAGTGGAGGGTTCAAAGATAAAAGTAAAGGAGTGGTGGAATTCTTTCAGTGTTGAAGGAAGAGGAAGGAAGAGCAGGCTCCATACTAGCTAAAAAGATGAAGTGCTAAAGGCTAAGCTGAAAGAATGGAGCAGGGATCACAAAGGTAACCAGAAACAGAGAAAAGAAGGCATTTTGAACCATATAGCAAGCTGGGAAAGCACATAAAACACAGAGTTCTCACTGATGCTGAAGTTCTTCAAAAGACAAATCTGGCCATGGAATTTGATGAGGTAGCCAAGAATGAGGAGATAGCTTGGAAAGAAAGGTCCAGGATACCATGGCTGAAACATGGTGACAAAAACACAAAGTTCTTCCATAGAATTGCAACTTCACACAGGAGGTTCAACTCTATGGAACAACTTCATGTGGAAAGAGTCATGGTGAAGGATCCTGTCTTGATCAATGAGGCATTTCAGAATTTTTACATGAACTTATACAAAGAGTCTGAACAATGCAGGCCTGATCTTAATATACTGGATGTTACTGTGATTTCTGAGGAAGAACAGACCTGGCTCCAAAGACCTTTTGAAGAGGATGAAATATAGGAAAGTATTAGAATGTGTGCTATGGAGAAGCCATCTGGTCCAGATGGCTTTCCAATGATCTTCTTTCAGACTTTTTGGGAGGTACTGAAGGGAGACATAATCAACACTCTTATCATTTTTCCACTCAAATCTGAACTTTGGAAAGAGTTCCAATGCAACTTTCATACCTCTAATCCCTAAAGTGGTTGGAGCCTCAGAGCTGAAGGATTATAGGCCAATCAGTCTTACAGGATGTGTGTACAGGATCATTGCTAAGCTACTGGCAGAAAGGCTTAAGAAGGTGGTGAGCAAATTGGTTAATAAAAATCAGATGGCCTTTGTAAGCGAGAGACAAATAATGGATGCTGCTTTGATAGCTAGTGAATGTATTTATTGAAGATGGAACTGCAGGTCTACTATGTAAGTTGGACATCCAGAAATCTTAACTGGTCCTTCTTACTAAACATTTTGAAACAAATGGACTTTGGCAGTAAATGGTTGAAATGGATAGAAGTGTGCATCAAGATAGTGAGATTCTCAGTCCTATTAAATGAGAACCAGTTGGTTATTTTCCTTTAGAAAGAGTACCGAGACAAGGGGACCTTCTAGCAATGGAAGGTTTTGATAGTATGATGAGAATAGCTACACAACGTAGATGGATCAGAGGCTTTCATATTGGAGACAATACTAGGGGGTGAGGTGGAAAAGAGATCAGTACCTATTATATGCAGATGATACTTTTATCATGTGTGAACCAGAGGCAAAGCAACTGCACTATATCAGATTGATCTTGATTCTTCCTGAAGCAGTATCAGGCCTAAAGGTCAACTGGGGGAAAAACAGTCTGATTCCGTTCAAAGATGTACGCCAGATTCTAAGACTGGCAAATATCTTGGGGTGCAAAATTGAGGGACCACCAACCACATACTTGGGTATGCCCTCAGGGAGCAAACAGAAAACACTGGAGATATGGGATGGGATCCCGGAGAAAGCAGAAAAGAAGTTGGCTAGATGGTAGATTCTGATTAACACTCTCTTGGATTCCCTCCCTACTTATGTTATGTCTTTTTTCTCAATGCCTTCAGAAGTTGTCAAAAAGCTGGACAGACTTACTAGAAACATCCTGTGGCAAGGGGGTAAAGAAGGCAAGGGTAATTACCTGGTGAAATGGAATACTGTAATGTTGAGCAAAGGAAGAAGAGCTCTGAGCAAGGCTGACAATGGACCGGGTTTGGGATCACTGGACCGGGAAATGCCAGTCCGGTGGTCCCGTACCCGGTCCGTTGCCAGCCTTAGTCACAAACCCTTATGGATGGGAGTGTGGAGAAGTATCAGAACTTAATGGAAGAAAATCTGATTCTCAAAGTGGGAAATGACAACGAGTTCAAGTTTTGTAGAGATGGTTGGATTGATCAAACTCCTCTGAGTGAATCATTTCCAGATCTCTTCTCAATTCAATTTGTAACAATCCTGACATCAGGGTATGTGAATGCTGGTCTGCAAAAGCGTGGGATCTCTTTTTCAGAAGGCTACTGAATGATTGAGAAGTGGATAACCTTGACGCAAATGCACCAGATAGGGTCATTTGGAAACACAAGGATTGAAAGGTCACAGGTGCATACAAGAGAGTGATACAAGGGGTCTGGAGGTGGGAGAGGTTTGATTCCTACAAAACTGAAATGTTCCACTTGGCTAGTGATCAAAAGAGCTTGCCTAACTCAAGAAGTTCTTCGGAAGAAAGGCATGCCACTAGTTCCTAGATGTTTTCTATGCAACCTGACAGGGGAGACAAATAGCCACATATTTCTACACTGCAAGCTTATAGCACAACTCCGGGAACTTTTTCTTAACATCATCAGCTCTAGTTGGACCATGCCAGAACACACATCTGACACGCTCAGCTACTGGATCAGAAGAGGGGGAAGCAAGATTCAGAAGAGGTGGTGAAAGTTGATTCCATCATGTATATGATGGCCTGTGTGGAAGGGAAGAAATGGAAGATGTTTTGAAGATAGATCCAATTCTTTTTTTTTTTTGATAGAACGATTGATCCAATTCTATCCACAAAGTAAAATGGAATTGTTTAGTATATTTACTTTTTTGGTGTAAACGATTGTGTATAGTGGATGTAGATCAAAATGTAGATTTAATAGGAAATCTATAATTGTGGCTTTGAAGATGGTTAGCACGTCCTAATGTTGAAGAATACAAATTTACCAAAAAAAAAAAAAAAAGAAGATACTACTGCCTCATTTAGAAGTTGTCACCAAAAGATCGGGGAGACGGCAATAGTTATCTTTACTTTTAAATTTTTTTTGATAAGGAGGGAGATGTCTATTTTATTTTAGAAAATACATTACCTTCATACTGAGAGAGAGGGAGAGAGAGAGAGAGTTGCTCACGTGCTGATTACTAATGATGTCAATCTTGACCCTTTCTTGGGTGATTAACCTTCCTCGCCAAAGTTGACGAAGTCGAGCTTATGTGAGCATTGGGCTGGTTGGGGATTTGATGTTTATTTGCTGTGCTTTTCTCACTTCTTTTGCCCTTTCTTTTTTCTTCCAATCCAATCACTGCAAAGTTTCTTGAAGGAGAAAATGCATGGTCTCTGGTATAAAAGATACTTTACTAGTACCTCAGTTTAAGGACATAACCTGAGTATATATAGATGACTGTTCAGAAATATGTGTATATTGGTGGAAGCTTATTTAGGATGAATTTTGAATGAGTTGGGTCATGACTCACGACAGGTTGCTCGGCCAATTATGGTCTAAGCCATGGTTAACCAGCATTGGATAGGTTGGCCATGATCCATTTGTCTACCTAACCTTCTTCAATTCACACAAATGTTAGTATGTTACCCAGCTCTCTCATTTTCCACCTTTACTCATAACCTTCAGATCAGTCTGTCTTGCATTACTTTTTTTGCTGCATTTATAAGCATAAAATGGGTGATTTTTGCAGCTTGCTTGATTAATGACATTGATTAGAAATTTGAGTTTGTGTTTGATATCTTTCTTCTTTTTGCATATTTTTGGTGCTAATGTTAACTCCATAAATCAGGTTTTGACATATGCCCAGCAGTCGAAGGAACAGGCCAGCATAGAACAAGATAAACTTGCCAAAAGAATCCAAGAGTTCAGGACACAAGCTGAGCTGAATCATTTGCGGGGATCCAGTAACCTTGGTACTTCAACTAGTTCTATAGCCTCAAATGGTGTTGGTATGAATTCAGACAAACATATAGAAGCAATTATGCAGTCCAGTGCAGAAGGAGCGGTACGTAATATAACAAGCGTTAACATGTTAGAAAAAAGTATTATAACAATGATATTCTGTCTGCTATCTGTCTATCTTGGGGTTGAGATCTCTACAATAGATATAGCACTTGTTTAAATGTAGGAACACCTGAAATATCTCCTGATTTCCTTGATAAATTTTTTCCAGATGCTAGATGTTAAAGTATGGATGTTTTTTGTACATTCTTCCAGGTTCAAACAATTAAGCAGGGATATCTTTTGAAAAGATCTTCTAGTTTGAGGGCAGATTGGAAGAGACGGTTCTTTGTACTTGACAGTCTTGGCAATTTGTACTATTACAGGATCAAGGGTGCACAGATGGTATGGTTTATTATTTTCACCTTCCTGCATTAGTCATTGTCATGCCTCTATTTTGCGTCAGACTTCTTTTTTTCAATGTTTTCCGCAGACACCTAATGTGAATCAATCCGTGCTTGTTTAATTTAATTTCTGTATGTCTATTTACATAAAAGTCAAGTGTGATTAATTCATCTCAAGTGTAATGATTAGTGTAATAAAGTAGATTTGTGAAGTATAATCATTTGGAGTGATGTGGGAGAAAAATCTAAAGGGCAGGCATATGAAGTTGCTGATTCTTCGACTTTCTCGGACATCTTCATGAGTAGGTTTACTTCTACATGAACTTCTGATTGTTGCCAACTATATTATGTATTTCAAAAGCTAATGTTTGTGGACAATTGGCAAGTCAACATGAATTTACTTTGATGAGAGAGAACAACTGAAGTATGTCTATATTTGCTGATATAGATGGGTATCATTGGCATGCTACATGACCATCTATAAGGCATCCTTTGCCAGCTCACTCAAGAGAGTATTGTTTGATTTCACCGACATAGCATCATAGCAGGGGAAAGTTGTCTTTTGGAAAAATGGTATTTGAAAAATCTGGCACCTGATTCTTTTGTTCTGTAGTAACCTCTCTATTCAAAACTGTGAAGTACTTTACAGCTCTAAACTTGAACTTTTTGAAAGGAAATTTGACACAAAGTTATACAAACTAAAAGTACTTTATGGTACTTTCGATCACTTTGGAAAGCACTTCTATTTAGTGTAAAAAGTACACTTTTCTCAACTCTGATGGATTTTGACTTACACAGTGCTAGAGCATTTTTGGGATGAAAGTGTTTCCAGGACACTCTTTTGCTTACTCCATTTATTTTTTATCTTATTGCCAGGGCTCCCCATCATCTCACCCTTCTGGTGTTGATAACCATAGCAGTGTATTTGGCAGATTTCGGACAAAGTACAGGTCGTCATCCACTGGAGAAGAAAATTTAGGTTGTCGTACTGTTGATCTTCATACTTCTACAATAAAACTGGATGCGGAGGACACAGACCTGAGGCTTTGCTTCAGAATTATTTCACCATTAAAATCTTATACATTGCAGGTAAAGTATAGAATAGTCGATCTTTGTACTCAGTGCTTAAATTGATATATCAAGTTTAGAAGGGAAGAACATCTCAAAGAAGAATGATTTAAGAGTTACCTAATGTTTTGAACTGTTTTAGTGTGATCTTCTTTTCTTGTCTACAATAGAAGTTTGAATTTCTTGGTATACTAGTGCTTTGATGCATTGGATCCATTTAAATTTTAATGGAAGGAAGAAATGACATAGTAAGCTAGTATCAAGAAGTGTTTGACTTGATATATTGTTATTGTTTCATTTGGCTACTTCTCTTTTACTCAATTTGTTTCAGTTTCTCATTTTCTAAGCTTATGCACCGTATGTTTTATTTTAGACTTCATCTCGCTAATAAAACTATAAAAGTACTGGCAACTGTGTTTATCTAGTCTTGTGCTTTGACATTTTGTTAGGAATCAATGTGCTAAACAATAGTCACAATTGGCTTCTTTATTTGCTTCAGCAGAAAGAACCACAAACAGTACAAACTCTTTTGCAGTTGGACTAATGTGTTACCAGATTCGACGACACTTTAGCAAGGGCTGATCCACCATATATAACTATTTCCCTTTATTTTCCACTGGCAGGCTGAAAGTGAAGCTGAACGAGTTGACTGGATGAATAAAATCACCGGAGTAATTGTGTCCCTTCTGAATTCTCATCTACAGAAGGTTGAACCTTGAAATCTAGTTTTCTGTAGAAAATGATTTTCTAAAGTCACCTTGAGCATCGTCTTGTCTTTGCAGTTTGATGCTAGTAAAAATGACATTGATAGTAGCAACAATACCTATGCTGGTTCTTTGAATGTTCAAGGGTTTGTTAATGATGAAAATGCTCTAGCTTCCATAAGAGTCAATCAGCCTGATTCTGTTTCTAAGATTCTCAGAGAAGTTCCTGGAAATGACAAGTGCTCTGACTGTGGTGCTTCAGAGCCTGATTGGGCTTCTCTAAATCTTGGCATCCTAATTTGTATAGAATGCTCGGGCATTCATCGGAACCTTGGTGTTCATATCTCAAAGGTATATCTTTATCCATGTTGAAATTTCTTTGTTCCTCTTGTCTACAAACATCTGCCTTGTTAAAAAAAAAGATTAATTCCATTTAGTTCACGGTGTTTGTTCAATTTTGTACTGGTCCACATGCATTTATATTTGAGAATATGAGTATTTTCATTACTTTCATGACAATGCACGATTCGTTCTGGAAGGTTAGTAGCTATTGGATCTTTTTTGGAAATGTATTTTGAAGTATAACTTGTTTTCAGTTGCTGCCCCAGAAAGTAACAAAATGAAAGATCTATGGGCCTGTTGAGTTGATTGATATTTGCGATACTTATCATTTGCAGGTAAGGTCCATAACATTAGATGTCAGGGTTTGGGAGCCTACCATCTTGGATCTATTCCGCACATTGGGTAATTCTTATTGTAACTCGGTGTGGGAGGAGCTGCTTCAACTTCCAAGTGACGGGTATGTACCCTTAGTTGATATAGACTAGAAAGTCATTCTTGCATGGGTATAGATTTCTATAGATCTTGTATGTTTATTGATATTTGGGTTCAGATTTAATGTGAAAAGTCCTCCCCCAGCCAAGAAAAGACGAAATGTTGAGAGATATCAAAGATCACAAAATTCCAACTTTACAGTTCCCAGGATTATGTCCACGCTTCTATTCATTCTTCAATTGAACTAGTTAATATACAGTCTATTTTTCCATTATAATTTGACATTCTATCTGGGTCAGCCTATCTATCCAGTACACATTGTCGGATAGATAATGTTCCCACGTGCCATGATGATATAACATGCATTTAAGTCAAATATTTTTATAAATTATGTTTTGTTGGTGTTAGCTCATGTTGAATGATTAATTCATTCAGATTAACAAATGTTGATGCTATTCAATCTGCTTCCAAGCCAAGCCCCAAAGATGCCTTTCATGAAAAGGAGAAATATATTTTGGCAAAGGTATACTTTCTTGCATGTTTTAAGGGCTTTTCTCCATGTTATACATTTTATCCCTTGTGCTAAGCTTGATCATCCATCAACTCGGTCCTCTTGTTTTTCCATGGAATTCTACAAAGAGAATCTCATGATCATTTGTCTGTTGTTTCATTAGTAATGGAGGTCCGATGGAGAAACAGTGTGTCTTCCCACTTACTGTGAAAGAACTATTTAAAGAAGTTTGGTTTTAAGTTGCTGTGCGGAAATTTCTATGAATTAAGAATACCTGCTAAGCTCGTGTGAATATATGCGATATTAACTTGCTTCATGTTATCCAGTATGTTGAAAAACAGGTTGTGAATAAAGAAGCTTTTGCACCGTACAGCAATCGTGCCACCCTCATTTGGGAAGCAGTCAGGAGTAATAACGTGAAGGACGTGTACCGAATTATTGTAGTGTCAGATGTGAATATAATCAACACTACCAATGATGAGGTCGAGGATGCTACAATGCACCATGAAATTCATGAAAATGATTCAAAACTAGGCCTTCAGGATTCCCAAAAGAAACATCAAAACCCAGCAGCCTGTCAGGGAATCAAGCTTTGCCTTCAAGGCTGTTCTTTGTTACATCTAGCCTGCAATGGGGAAACTCCAGTGATGCTTGAACTTCTACTGCAATTTGGTTCAGATATAAATAGGCGTGATTTTCATGGAAGGACTCCTCTACAACATTGCATTGGCAATGGAAGACACCACTTGGCTAAATTTTTGCTTAGAAGGTGATATATTTAATTCAGAATCAATTTTATGCAGCATGATTTGTAGGCAATTTAATAGTCTGACCGCTCAGCGACATATCTTTCTATTAGTTATCTCAGTATTTAAGCACCCAAGGGTGTGGCCTAGTGGTCAATGAAATGGTTGAGAACCATGAGTTCTCAAGTTCAAATCCCAACAGAGACAAAAACCACTAGGTGATTTCATCCCATATGTCCTACCAGCCTTGGTGGATAGAGTCACCTAGTACTTGTTGCTGGTGGAAGGTCGCAAGTATCACCAGGGTCATAAAAAAAAAGGTTTTCCCAGTATTTAATTTGCTTACATTATCTCTGCATTTAGATCTATAGTTCTTTTCCAGGATACGTGTCTGTGTGAATTAAACAACAGATGCAGGTGATAGGATACATACAGCTAATAAGCATGCAAGTTTTAGGTTATAACTACATGTATATAACTTTCTCGCCGCCTCTTGACATAAATAATGAGCATTCCTTTGGTTTTAAGGATGGATACCATTATTTGAAGGTTAGATTAGGCAAAATTCTGGTTGTTAGATTTCCATCTACCCTTGTCTTTCGGTGATAATGCTCAGTTTATGCTGAAGAGAAGGATCACTTCATGGTATTATACATATTTTCCAGTTTATCATGTACTTGAGGCTTCAAGGTCTAAGCACTCCACTTCAGCAAACCAAATTGGAGTCCCACATGCATATGTTAATTTGTAGGCAAAGATATCCAAGATAGCTTGTTAATATTTACAAGTCCCTTTAGCTTTCATTGGTGATATCATCCCAATAGTTACTTTACATCACAACCAGGAGTTTTCATCCCTTGATACATCCAGTAGTAGCCTCTGGAACAATTCCTCAACAGTCAGCCTTTGATCTCATCCAATAGTTACTTCTTTCTCTTCACAACTAACTACAGTTGGTTGGATTCGAAACATGATTCAGCTGGTATTGGTGAACTCTTTATTGGCAGGATGCTTCAAGATTTCTTGTGGGCATCAGTCAGTAGCTGTGAAATAAGCTTTCCTTACATCCATTGCCTAGTTTTCCTCCAAGTTTCTGATTTTACGTTCTCTACTAGCTCTCTTTTGTTACTGAAAGTACTCGTGGCTTCCAATTTCAAAGGGATTCATGTTGAGCCTATGCTTTGTAAACGTAACATCAACTCTTTTTTTTCGAGTCTCTTATGTTTTTCCTCTTTGTATGTGTTCAGAGGTGCTCGTGCGTCAATCAAGGATTATGGTGGACTCAGCGCCCTTGATAGGGCCATGGAGATGGGTGCAATCAAAGATGAGGAGTTATTTCTCCTGCTTACTAAGAGTGAGTGAAATGGGGCAGGTGCTTTTAACTGGTAGCTCTATAAGCTTCCATCTTCTTCATTTTGTAAAGCATGCTGTTCTATAATGCTTACCATCTCTCCTCTAACACGTTGAAACTCAATTCGCCTCTCCCCCTTTCCCTCTCTCCGATTTTCCTTGATGATGTGTGAAGTTCCTGAAAGAATCAAGAATCAGTGCACAGTTCTACAAATACTTTGGCATTCATAATTTTTTAATCAACCACTGTAATGTTATGGGTAGATTTGTAGAAGTTTTAATGATCAGGTGTAGCAAATCTGCATATTCTGATTTATTGATCAAGAAAGTTATTGGAGTTGTTTCCTAGTAAGTTGTTAACTTGGTCTTTTTGCCTTTCTTGTTTTTATTTCTTTTTATTTTCAAAGGGACAGAATTGGCGCGTGGGGGATCTAAGTTTAGAGTCGATAAAATAATAACTACACCTTAGTCCCAAACAAGTTCAGCAGTTATATGAATTTTCATTCTGCAAGTCTACATATTTTGGTGTTACAAGACTGAGATGCGTGGTACCTTGAGTTCATCCAAATGTTAGCCATATACACATTTTTATTTTCTCTCTCACTTGGTGTCCCGTATTCACTCTAGAACCTCGACTAATCTGGATTTGTGTCGGGTAAGGAAAAGCTCTCCTATTAGTACCATGATTATTTTCATTCCTAAGGTACGATTACGAATATGAGATTTCTAAATAAGGGTGTGTTTGGTACAAAGGAAAAGTTTTTCAGAAAAATAAGTGGGTTTTTTTACTTATTTTTCTTGTGTTTAGCATTTAAACAAAAAAAAATAAATTAAAATATTTATATATAATCTAGACAAATACTATGGAAGTTTGGGGTGGTAGTAGGGTGGTGGAGATGGGGGCTACAAGGATGGATGTGAAGATAAAATGTATTGGAAGGTGGGGAAGACACAATCAATGTGAAATACTATTTGTAGAACTTGTTTTCCTACTTTTACTAGAAAAGTCATTTTTCTTCTTTTTTAAAAAAAAAGTATTTTCATAGAGAGCCTTTTTCAGTTAATAAATAATGGCATGGATGAACCTTTTCTTAAATGGAAATAGCATAGATGAGCTAAATTTTAACGAATGATATAGATGAGCTTTTTTTTTAAGTTCGATGACATATTTAATCCTTTGAGCGAACAACTAATAAAGAAATGTACCAAGTTCTTCATAAACAATAGGCACCTAACTCAATGATATGGAATACAAGAACTACCAAAGTGTTGAATATATTAATTGAAATAATAATAATTTTAAAATTCCTATTATTCCTATATGAAAATAGGGGACCTAAATGAAATCATGTATAACTTCATGCCTTTTGCCGCCCAAAATAATATAATTAAGGCCCTCAATTTTGACATTTGACTTTATGTATTATGAGATTCTAATGTTTTTGTCTCCAATCTTCATTAAATACCCGCGCAAAGCGCGGGAATTTAATATCACGAAATTTATAAAATAATATTTAAAACCTATCAGGCATTAAAACTAAAACTCTATATTATCTTGCATACAAGATTACGTGGTAACAAACATTAATAATGTAAAGGAAAATGAAAATTACTACATCTTATCATTTAGCCTTAATAACATAAGCATAAATTATAAATTAATGATTGTAAAAATACATATCATGATTTGTATAATAAGCAATAGTGTCAGTGAGCCACTCAACATGAGCAAAGTATACAAATATTTAATTGGGAAGAAGAAGAAGAGGAGGTTTAGAATTTTTGTTATGTTAAAATGAGAGGAAATCCCTCTATTTATAGACAACAAATGGTAGTATGAATAAATGTTTATTGTGCTTTATCAGAAAGGTTACATCTATTTGGAAAAGTTGCAACCCTTCGAAAAGGTCATAATCTTTCATAAAAGTCATAACTTTTCATAAAAGTCACAACTCTTTATTAAAGTCGCCACTTTTCATAAAAGTCACAATTCTTCATTAAAATCGCAATTTTTCATAAATGTCACAACTTTTCATGAAAGGGAATGCTAATTTTGTAAATAAATAAATTAAAAGGGAATTCTTGTTTGTGATGGCGTCATGTAGGCGGGTCTAAGGTTCTCTTTTATATATATGATTACTATATTAGTAGATTATTTAAGTACTAAGTATTAAAAATTATTATACAAAAAAGTCCATAAAGTTCTCTTTTAGCTCTACTCATAGATGAATTTTTTTTTAATTGCTTATTCTATTGGAATGTATTCCCAAAAGAACACGACAAGATGTTCCTCACAAGAATCAAGTAGGTTCCTCCCTAACTACATATCCTTTATATATATATGTACTACATTATTTGTATATTTGGCAATTGGAATATGTTGTTTTATTATTAAGAGTTATTATTGTGATCGAGATTTTAAAGTAAGGTTCGAATATGAATATATCATACATAATATAATGTAGATACAATGGATCAATGCAGAGTCGTAATGATATAATATTCGTGTGAGCTTTTTCATTTACGTTCTTCTCTCTATCTTTTTTTCCACGTATCTCTTCATATATGAGTACGTACTGATTTCAAAATCAGAAGTTATCTATGGAGTCGAAATATTTCACTTTAGAGTGTTTTTTCGCGTTTTTTCTATGAAAGATATACTCCCCACTCCCCACAATAGCTCGAAAGAGTGTCTACATATCAATTTATTTGTTTATCAATAGTTTTTTCCTCGATCGATATATACATGTTTAATATTTGTTTTAAGATACGACTGATTTAAGTTCGTGTTATGATATTTTTCTTTGAGAGTAACACATTATCTACTAAAGAAGAATACTTTATTTTTATAATTCGAACCCGAGATATATGGTCCATGATTCCTATTTGAGAAGAGGAGTCCCACATGAAACTAAATCATGCCTTTTGCCGCCCAAACTATTATATTTAGGGCCCTTAAATCAAAACCCTATAAAAAGCCAAGTTTTAGACCTATTGACTTTATGTATTTATGAGATTCTTGATGTTTGTCTCTGACCTTCATTAAATATTAGGAAAAATGGTACTCCCTCCGTAATTTATTTTATTAGTAATTCGCAGCAAATATCCCCTTTTTTTTTTGTCATCTGATTCGGTATACAATTAGCCATTTTCGGTATACAATTAGTCATTTTATACATTTCGGTATAAAATGTGTTTGTGTTTGTATAAAGCGAGAGAAAAGTGTATATACAAATACAAATACATATATTTTCGTCCTATACACTTATAATTATACAAATACATATCTTATTATACAAATTACAATGTATAAATGAGTTTATACAAAACTGAACAATTTGTATAAAATTAGATGTATCTAGCGAATTATACAAATCAAAAAGCTCCATAGCAAACATAAAATTTGCTATGGAGCACAATTATGCAAACTATAGTTATAACATACAAATATGATTTTTATGTTTGCTATATATGAAAGTTGCTCTTAAATATTAGCCAATTATCTAACTACAAATATTAATTAATTTTATAATCACACAAAAGAGTCCATAAAGTTCCCTTTAATTTTAGCTCCACTCGTGGATGCAATTTTATTAAATAACCTATTATTCTATTGGAATTATTCCCAAAGAAAATGACAAGGTTCATCACTTTCCTATCCTTACATATATAGTAACAATAATATAATATGTTTGTGGATTTACTAAATTTATATATTTGACTATTGTATTAATTAGATCATATTTTTCTTGGCAAAATGGAATATATTGTCTTAAAGAGTTAATTGTGATCGAGATTTTAAAGCAAGATTAGAATATGAATCATATCTAATATAGATATAATGGATTGATTCAGAATTCGCGATCACATAATGTCTTGAGTGAGCTTCACCACTAAAAACATGTGTTTTCCAAGAGAATATTATGAAAAGATAATGTTGGTAGCTAGGTTATCATAAAATACCACAAAGTTTTACATTTAATTAACTGATAGTAACAATTGAAAGTGTCAATGGTATGTGTTGACTTTTTTTAAGCCGAAAAAATGTGTCAATCTTTCTAGTAGTGATTTTCACTTATACATTTTTCTCTCTATCTTTCATTTCTTCCATGTATTTCTACGTATACGAGTACGTATTGATAACGAGTACGTACCTACCCATGCCAAGCAATATATGGTTTCCATTAATTAAATTACACTAATAATATGATTATGACATAATTAAATAACCTTAATATTAAATCACAACTTTGTGTCTGTTCTTGCCGCCCTACAACTAAAGTTAAGAGATTATAATATATTTTGGGCCTAAAAAGTCATAATTATTACCTTAATTAGACAATGACTTTCCTTAATCAGAGATTAGGATGTTGTTAACTCTTAATTATTGTTAATTCAGTATATTTGAACCGTAATTGTTTCAAATTTAATATAAAAGTTCTTTTTCAACTCCACTCGTGAATTCATTTTTGAAAGAAAAATTAACATAAAATACTCGTCTATCAAAGTAATAATCAATTATATTTTATATACTATTATATGATATACATTTTTGATACATAATAATGTATATATTTTTATATATTTTACTAGCAAATATAAATTATTTTGAATTGACCCACGAAATAAGTAACTCCTCACATTTAAAATGGTCTTTAATTAAATTGATATGACAATTCTCATATGCTTTGGAACATCAGATGCTTTTCTCCATATTGTTGGCCCCCCTCTTAGTTGTCTTTATTATTTGTCATTTCTATGTTTTCACATGCAACTTTTGAGTAAAAAATATTATTTTATTTATATGACACTTTTTACGGGAGAATTAGGAGTGTACATGATCGAATTTGGATTTTTTAAATAGCAAATCAAATTATTTGTTCGTTCAGATAGCTATTATTTTTAAGGAATTAGTGTGTATCTGTAAATTATTTTTTTCGGTAGATAATAGCTATTATTTTTAAGGAAAATTTACAGAAATTTCACTAGTTTAGGAGTTAATTATTTTGATACATGGTAGTTTGCATTATTACGAATTTTACCAGATTTTGATGCGTTCAGGTACATTCAGATACTTGTATCTCGGGATATATGGAGTCAAAATTAGGTGTAATTATTTGTCAACATTGTATTCAAATAGATTCGCATGTATAAGGGATACATTACAAATCTCGCTCACCTCTCCTTACCATCTCGATCATCACTCTCCTATGTATATGGTATCCCAAATACACGTGAATCACACTAGATACATAGATACATATATCTATAATGTGATTTGCATGTATCTGAGATACATGACTATCTCGCTTGCCTCCCTTCCCATCTCACTCGTCTCTCTCCCTATTTTAGCGTATCTGATAGCAAAATTACATAAATTTAGGTGTATTTTTCTCGATATATGATAATAAAAAAAACTCTTAACTAATGATAAGATACGTAATTATTTAAAAGTATAGATAGAATTAGATATATGTCTAATAAGATAGTTTTCCTAATTTTGATTAGTTTGGGTATCAATAATAGCATAATTGCTTAATCGTCTTTTCGTTTACATATTAGATTGTAGGTATTCTCATGTTGTCGAAAACAAAATTTAACTAACCAATAAAAAAATAGATAAAATATGCTCTTAAATTCTACGGGGTTATTTCATGTGAAGGATAACACCAAATAGCTTTGGGATTAAATTATAGTGCTGCCACTTAATTTGTTGTTTGGTTGGCAAGTTCGGAATAACTTATCTTGGTATTAATAAATAGTACTGGGATAAGTTATTCATCCCCTTGGATTGTAAAGTAATCTCGATATAAGTTATCCTGAGATAAAATAGATAAATAACAAAGATCTATTTAAATCCTTTTTATACATCATTTTCACATTAATGAAGGGTATTTTTGTAAACAAATAAGTTCTTAAAATTTATGAAAAACATATTATTTTTAGTACAACAAACCAAACATTTATTTATTTTATTATAATTTATCTCATCATAACTTGTATTAAAACCAAACGACTCCTTATTGAAGAGAGAGATAACGGAAGCTTGTAGAGGGGTGATTTTATTACGACAAGTAAAGCCATTTTTGTTTTTGTTGGGGAAATCAACTCCTCACAACAATAAGATGTAAGTAGGGGAGGATTTAAGAGATCACGAGAGTGTTTATCCGAATTTCTTAGACAAAAAATTACATTATATATATTTAGTATTTTTTTTTTATGTATATATAGAGATTGTGAATACCCTCAATACGAGATTAAAAGGTTGTTCATTGGTTTACAGAGTTGAGAATTCACCTAATGACATTTCCGTTGATTGTGTCATCTCCATCCTCCAACACTTTATCTTCACCACGACCCTATAGCCCCCATCCCATCACCCCACTCCCCTACCTCTACCCCCACCTTCCCATAATAATATTTGTCAAGATGATATATATACAAATACTTTTAGGATAGTTTTTATTTATCTATCGAACACAAAAAAATAAATAAGTAACTCATTTATTTGTTTTTTTTTAAATTGTACATAAAATATTTTCCATCATACTGAATACGTTCTTAGTTATGGAGATTGATTAAAAAGAAAAATGTATCAACGGTTTGATTGGACATACAATATAACATCTTTGCTTCTTTTCACTTTTTTTTTATTTTGATGCTTAAAGGATGGATGGCAAGTAATGTGAGTCAATCTAGCTAGGTTAAATTGATAAATGAGAATAATTGAGATGAAATTTTGTTAATTAAAATTAGCACAATTAAATCGAATCAAATCTTAAATAATTCAACACGCACTTTAAGGGGAAATGGATACTTCACTTGTAGCTATCGATTATGTAATATATGGATGAAAGGTTGGGGGAGATGCATAGCATCCTGATAACGACGTGTTTTAATTGAGCATTTGAGTACGTGATTAAATATTTTTATTTGTATGTCCAATTAATTGAAATATGCATGAGATTCTAGATTTTATTGAGAATAGTGTGTCTGATTAAAGGATATAATATATCACGTAAATTCAGAATTTGAATTGGAACTCGAAAGTAATAAGTGTTCTTGAGTAGTAATTCTAAAAAATATTGGTTAAACACAAAGTACTGATTTGATATTGGCAAAACTAATTTTTCAAATAATAAGTTAGTAAAATGCAAATTATTATCCTTCGAAAGCAATTCTAATTAAAAAAAAATTAAGACAAGTAAATTTTAAAAATTTGATCAAACAGACTATAAGTCGTTAGAAGTGAGTTTTAGGCTCTCAATTTTTTGGAAAACCCCATTTTTATTGAGGTTTTAATTACATGAATGAGAGGAAACTAATCACCATAATCTATTTTTCTATATATTTGGTTTTATGCTAATTACACTAGAAATTAAAACTTCTCTTTCTATCATATAATATAAAATATAATAACAAAACATAAAACTTAGAGTGAGTTGCCACAAGCAAAAATTAGAAACCGTTTATACACATTGGGCCTCTAAGATTAAAAAAAATAAGCATAACGAATATTTACGTCAAATTAATGTAATAGAGTAAATATATACATATAATTAATCATGTTATATATTCATTGGTTTAATGTGAACACATGATATAAATAAATTTTTACCCTTGGCCCTTAAATATTGAAAGTTCACCAAGATTTCTAAATTTTGCTTCACAACAACCATTTTTTTTTGTCTTTTACACCATTAATGACATTTTGTGACACAATGGCGAAGTTAGAAATTTTGCTGAGAAAATATATAAATATTAAATATATATTTCTAAAAAATAATTAATATAATATTATTTTCTATATTCACAATATAATTTTTAAATAAAAAATGTTCAAATAACCACCCTTGAATTTATACAGCTACGTCGATAGTTTTTTTTATCTTATTACTAATTATGCAAATTTTCTTTTATTTTTAAAAAATTGTGAGTTGTCTATGTTCAACTTAACTTTTGAATTTATACAACAAGACATTCAAATTACAAAAAAAAAAAAATATCAAATTTTCCTGATTCTACAATGACTTGTTTGAGTTTCCACTATGTTTTAGTCAAGAAATAATAAAAAGGCAAATATTTATTTTCATACTTTAAATTGACTGTTTTTTTACTTTAATTAAATATTCAGCCTTACGTGTGACTAACTTTTTAATAAAATTTTAGAATTATCGATTTTAACAAATTCAAAAGAATACAAACCACAAAATGCACAAAGTAGTAGTTCATGAAAAAGTCTCACATTCACATTGTGACCGTCGTTTGGTAGATGGAATAGGAATAATAATTTTGCGATATTTCGTAAAATTATTATTTAATATAAATAATGGGAGAAGTTATATTATATAAAGTGTGAGATAAAATCATAAATAAATTTAGAATTTTAAGAAACAGATGGATCCTTACTTTTTAAAATAAAATATATAATTTTATAGTAATACTGGAAAAAAAAACTTAAAAACAAAACAAATTGTAGCAAGTGAGGTCAATCTCTTGACCACCTAAATGAGTTAAAGATCAACTCTCAACCAGGGTGATCATTCAATCTCTTTTGATCGTGGATGCCTTTAGATAATATTATATATATTTTAAGAAATACACAAATAATATATCATTTTAGTTGGGGAATTATGAGTTTACATAACTTTTTTTATCATAGCATATCTGAACTTATGGAATATTCTTGTACGTCTTGTCCCACAAATCAAACAACCCGAAGGGTTTATACATGTGGGGGTTTCCTTTTGCTATATTTTTATTTTTCTTTTCTCGAATTCTTGCATATATATTTCGTATTTGAAATTCACTACGAGCTAGTAAATCCACTAAAAAAGTTTTTAAAAAATCGAGGGTTAACCCCAACCTGAGACCTTTGTTTAACAAATGAATAGATTTCAACCATTCCAAATTCACAATGAGTAAATCTATATCTTAAGGATTCTCTATTTTTTGAATTCAAACTCAAAACTTTTGCTTAAGAAAAACACATTTTAAATATCATATTATATAGCAAGCTAGCGAGTAGTGAGTAGATTCACTAAAGTACTTCATTTTTCAGACTCAAACTCATACTCCTTCTGACTCTTTTTACTTGTCCAATTCTGAATTTTTACTTGTCATTTTGATAAATCAAGAAAAAACAATATTTTCTTATCTATTATTCCCTTAATTTATTTAGAGAGTTAATGTCTTTGAAAAAAGGTAGAACCTCTTTAATGAGTAAATTTATTTTGAAATTCTATTAATTAATATGGGTATAAAGGTATTCTCATTATGTCAATTATTATTTTCTTAATACATGTCAAGTTAAAAACAAACAAATAAATAGGAACAGAAAAAATAATGAGTATTATTTTAAATGAATGAATTTCAATTATAACAAATACATTTCCAATGGATAAATTTAGTAAAAGAAGATTATTATTTTTCTGAATCAAACTCCATATATTAGCACACAGAATCCAAATATTTTCATAAAATTACGTGCCTTCAATATTTTTTCTACTCCACAAAGTCAAAAAGAATGTCTTTTTTTACTAGTGTGTTCTAAGGAATTTAAATTATTATAATACATAGTTCTAAAAATTCTTTTGAATCTGATTTGGTTAATATACTTTACATTATATTCCAAAATCCGAATGCAGCTTTAGTTATCGGGATTTTTGAGATTATGAAATAACGGTGGACTTGACATACAAGTAACTAACGAATTTAATCGAATTCAATATTTTCAATATCGAAGGTATATATGTAGATGTCGAATATTACTAAAAAATAATTTTAGAAAATATTAAAAATAAATGTGTGTAATAAGTTTAGTGATAAAATCTAAAGATCGATCGAATTTAAAATTTTAAATCGCTGCTATAAATTGGTAGCATATGTATAAGGTATAGTTCTATTTAGGAGTGTGTTATAGTCGAATGGACCAATAAACTGAATCGATAAAATTGTTATCGATTTATTGCTATTGAATTATTGGGTTAACGGATTTCTAATGATTTTATAAAAATATATTATTGAATTATTGATTCGATTTTGATATTTTAATATTATGTGATTGAATAAACCGATAACCCATTAAGACGGTATGATTTACTATTTTACCCCTGAATAAATATTAAATATTAATACCAATACCTTAGTGATTACCACCTTTGCCCTTTAGCCTTCAATTCATATTATTGTGTGTTGCACATGTATAGTTCTTTTAATGTTAGTTACTACTATTTCTATTTTATGAGCATTATGCAAAGTACATTATTATCCCGTCGTGTCAAATTGTTGGAAAAGTTAAATATTTATTTTATGGGTATTTTCTTATTATTAAATCGAAAATTGAACCGGTAAAAACCAAAAATCGATTAAAAAAAATATCTCATTGATATGGTTATTGATTTAGCATATTTAAAAATCGAAAAGTAATAAACAAAATTAATAATAAGTAAAACTAAATTGAACCGATCGATACACGCTCCTAATTCTATTTGTGTAGGAATAAGCAAATATGTCAAGATCATTTTTATGTAGTGTGTTTGCTTGTTATTTAGGTTCGTGAGTAAGATTTCTCTTTATTACAAAATGGTATAATTTTATTTAATTTTAATGAATATACAAATCTCATTGGGGAAAATAGTAATTTGTCTATTTTTTTCTGGACAATGTTGAACTTAACTTTTGACTTTATATAACAAAACATTCAAATTAAGACAAAAGAAAAAAGTTCACTTTTTCCTAATTCTGCAATGGCTTAATTAACTATTTTACGTATGAGTCAAGAAATAAAAAAGCAAATATATTTTCACACTTAAAAAATTGACAGTTTTTTTTTCTAATTTAATATTCAGCCGTACGTGTGAGTTGTGACCGACTTTTTCATCAAAAGAATACAAAGCACAACATGATAGCAATATTTCATGAAAAAAGTCTAATTGGCACTCACATTGTCACGCTAAATTATGCGGAGGATCTGATGAGATGAATGCGATTTTGTAAGTTTAATTTGGTTTTGAAATCGAATTTTAAAAATTAAAATATTTTCAATCAAGAATGTTTTGTTCTTTGAATAATTTTTTTTTGTTATAAATTCAAATTAATCTATAGACCAGCATATGTGTAACATCTATAACACATGTCAAGTTGCTAAGGATTGGTAAAAAAATTGCCAACATACTTCTAAATTGAAAATCTTATGAAGAAAGGTGTGTGTATGATATTTTAATTGAATTTCACATTGAATAAAAGAAAGAAGTGCAAAGTTTATATGATATAACACAAATTTACATGACATGTATGCACGCTTTAAAACTCAATGATGACGATAGCTCGAAAGATTAATTTTGAGATCTACTAGGATGAATTAAAATTCTTTGAATCTGACACTTTACTTTTTCGTCTTTTCCCATGGAGAAAATACTAATTCCGTAAAATTCCTCTCCAATAATCTGCACAAAAAGTGTCTCAAAGTAAAAATAATAATTTAAAAAATGGTTTGTGAAGGTTTATTATAATTAGTCATATATGATTAAAAAAAAAAAAAAGAGTCCAATTTCATTTAAATTCCAAATAAAAGGAAAACACTAGATGAATTCTTCGTATTTATTAGTGAACATAGTCAACATGTACTTGTGCTGATGGTGAAACTATAAAAAATATTGTGAAATTAATCAAGATGCACGTAATCAGATTGAACATCGAACAATATATCTATATATAAAAAGAAAAAGGCCCATTTCAAGAAGATACATTGTCATTGACAATTGTCATGCATTAGAAAATTGGAGATGCATTCTTATTGTGACACTTGTCATGAATTAAAAGGGTTTAATTTCCTCTTGTTTTTCCCCCACATGGTGTTATTTTGTCACTTTCCACACTTTCCTTCCTTTTTCCTCCCCACTCTATACTTAAAACCATATAAATACCTCATGTATATACTCTTTGTCCCAAACTCTTCTTCATTTCTCATATTTTCTTGCTTAATTTGATCACAATATGATGATAGAGTCTTGGAATCCTCCTCTCCTACATGACTACTCAAAGCTTTCGCGATTACAGAGTAATCGTGATTGCTCTAATGATGGAGTACTCATGATGGAAGAGTTGGAACTTCCGATGATAGACCTGAACGGTCTAAAAAGTGGAGATGAGAGAGAAATGATTAGATGTGAAAACGCGATAGCCAAGGCTTCTTCTGAATGGGGTTTTTTTCAAGTTGTGAATCATGGTGTGAGCCTTGAATTACTAAGAAAAATGAGAAAGGAACAAATGAAATTGTTTAAGGCACCATTTGAAATGAAAGCTACTTGTGGATTATTAAATAATTCATATAGATGGGGAAATTCAACAGCTACTTGTCCAAAACAATTTAATTGGTCAGAAGCTTTTCATATCCCTTTGACAAAAATTTCAGAAGCTGCTTCTTATGGAGAGTTCACAACTTTAAGGTACTATACAATTATATATAGTTTAAGTTACATATATACACTTGTTAATATATTAAAAAAAAAATAGCAGTGTCATGTTATCCAAAGGATATCTATAGGGTAAGCCTCCTAAAAATATGAGATATGCAATCTTAATAACTAAGACAATTTATATATTATCTGGTATAACAAGTAAAGATAACTTTATTAATGATGTTAATTTACTTTCTTTTATATAAAAAGGTGTATATAACCTAATTAAATAGATAGTTTTTTAAATTTATATGTCTAGGTCGATTAATTCTGAAAAAGAAATGCACGTATGAAGGCGAATTCAGAATTAAGAATAAATTAGGCGAGTTAAAATTAGAATTGATACACAATTTATCGTACGGATACAACAAAACAGGGGCAGCTGGTAAGGATTAAAAAAAAAAGTCATTGGCCTTAGGCCCCCAATTTTAGGGGGCTCCATTTTTAGTTAAGTAGGTAGGATTAAATTAAAAAAAAAAAAAATTTAGAACTAAGACAACAAATGCAAATGACATTAATGAAGTGATAGATATGACAATTACTTTTTACCTTTTCAATAAAAAGTTGTATACTTTTTTTTTAAGGTACAAGTTATCTTCTTTTTTTTACCTTTTTTTTTTCTAATTTTATTTTTATATATTCTATCCTCCTCACTTCCTCTCTTCTATTTCTTCTCACTTTCTCTTTTCTAATCTTACACCTTTCTCTTATTCAAAGCTTAAGAATTTACTTGTTCTATTGATAGTTTATATTTTAAATTTATAATTTTTTAATTTTTTTTAAGGCCTCTAGTTTGATTTTGGCCTTAGGCCACCAATGGGTTTGAGCCGCCCCTGCAACAAACCTAAATAACTTTAGTTCAAAACGTATATATGTATTGACAAATTCACTAAATATATACTTATAATAAGTTGTAAATTAAACTCATATTATCATAATTAGGTTCGAAGTTCAATGAAAAGGACTCACCAAAATTCTAAGTGAGATATCACAAGAAAATATCACTAATTTTCTAAGTGAAATTTCAAATGAGATCTATCAAGAATTATTTTGTCAATAACATTTTCAATGGCTTTTCTTAACCGATAAGTCAAATTTCGACAGAACGTCTATTGAAATATAATGATTTTATGATAGTTTATTTATCAATATACATAACTTAAATTCAAACTCTTTTTTGTAATAGGGAAGTGATGGTGGAATATGCAACTTCAATGCAAGATTTAGCCAAATCACTTGCTAGTGTTCTTGTGAGGAAATTAGACCACAAAGATAGTGAAATTGGAGAAATATGCAATGAGAATTCATGTTTTCTTAGATTAAATCACTATCCATCATGTCAAATATCACAAGAAATATTTGGATTAGTGCCACATACAGATAGTGATTTCTTAACTATACTTCATCAAGATGAAGTTGGTGGACTTCAATTAATGAAAGATTCCAAATGGGTTGCTGTCAAGCCTAATCAAAATGCACTTATTGTTAACATTGGAGATCTTTTTCAGGTACATTCTTTTACTACGCACTCGGTTTTTACTGCTTATACTCTTTAAAAAAATATAATTTTTTTCAACAATAGTATGTTTTTGTAGGATTTGACATTGGTGCGACAATATATTTGAAGAGTCCAATTGCAACATATATTTTTTCACTTTTATTTTGTTATCAATTTTATTTTTATTTTTTTGGAAATTGTTAATCATTTTTGGATTGATTTTGTATATCAATTCAATTGTTTATAAATTTTAAAACTTTTATATTTGAGAACTATGCCATTATTTAGTATAAAATAATCAAAAGTGCAATTAGTTTATAATTGTCTTTGATTGGCCAAGAAATGGTGAAACCAATATCCAAAATTCCATTTCTTTTCACCAACTTTTTTGTCTCCAATTGCTCATGGTCTTGTCATCATTTAAATAATTTAACCCAAATAAAAAAAAAGAGCCAAGTATGTGTTTATTATTATTTTATTTTTTTTACTATGAACTAATTAAATAAATAAATTTTGGCAAGTATTGTACCCAACAAGGCCATTTCCTTCTCTGTTGTTAAAAATAACATACTCATTTTTTCTTTGATTGGTACATAATCCGGAAAAAACTTATCCGCATTATGTGTATATATCAAATTAATGCATTTTTCATTATTACGTGATTTAATGAAGTAAAACACATGTTAATTAATTATGATTAAGTAAAATGAACTATAAATTTAAATACATGACATGTATGTATTGGCTTGGTGTATACACCTGGTACGGATAAGTTTTATCCAGAAAATCCCCTAAGCCATTGACAAGTTTTTACATTTTATTGGTATAATAGTGCTAAGCTAGTTCAGATGTCACCGTTATTAAAGGAATAATTTTATATTTATCTTGAGAAGTCTATATATGTTTTTTTTCCTAAGATGAATCAGTTGATGTAATAGGATTCAAAACCCAAATGAAGTTCTAACCATCTATGAGGTAGAAAGAATGAATGGATTTTGTACATTTTTCAAGAAATCCTTTCATTTCTTTCGAAAATAAAAGATTAATCACATATTTCTAACGTTCTACAAATTTCAATTTTTATGTTCAAACGCGCTCTAATTACTATGTTAGAATAAATGCAGGCTTGGAGCAATGATGTGTACAAAAGTGTGGAACACAAAGTGATGGCAAATGGAAAGAAGGAGAGGTTCTCAATAGCTTATTTTCTTTGCCCTTCTTATGATTCTATAATTGGAAGCTGCAAAGAACCCTCTATCTATAAGAAATTCACTTTTGGTGAATATAGATATCATATTCAACAAGATGTCAAATTGATTGGCCACAAAGTAGGCCTCTCAAGGTTTCTTCAATAATATTTACAACATACAACAACCAAAAAAATCACTATCAGAAAATCACTAATTTTCGAAAACTTTAGTGACAAATCAAATCTCAATGAATTCCATCGAAAATTAGTGGTTTTCTAATAATGAATACAATATATTAACATTGTACTAAGGTCTAAGAATATGATTTCTTTCATGAAATACGAATTTCAAAATACTCATTGGTCCTCGATCCCGGAATGAGCCCTCAAATTTGAGGGAGTTGATAAAAAAAAAATTGCTCTATTTCATTCTTATATATATTAGATTTATTCATCTTATATAATTCTAAAAGTAAAGTAGAGGGGAGGAATGTACTCTTTGTTTACTTCTTTTTTATTTGGGAGGGAAAGGGGAATAGAGACATAATGTCACAAGCGCTAGCACGTAGAGAGGGAGTAAAGATTACTATTGTATGTTGATTATTATTGTTTTCAATTTGATGAATGAAGATATGAGTTAAGTTTTGTCATTTAAATTGTTCTAATCTTTCACTATGTTATTTAGATTCCTAGAATCACTACATCATGTATATTTTTGATAGGCACAATACATATACATTCACTCAAATTTAACTTTGAATATGCACATCTAGACACCTCAATTCATCTTCGTTGTGTCAATCGAACACTCAAACTTACAAAGTGACCATCTAGCTTCAATTATTTTGTGCTATGTCAGCACATCGTGTTCACAAGACACAATAGAAGACGAGTTAGAGTGTTAAGTTTTCAGTTGAGACCGAGTTGAGGTGTCTAGATGTGGACTCTTCAAAATTGAAGTGCTTACTTATCTGTTAAGGTCAAGTTAGAGAGTATATTTATGTATTATGCCTTTTTGATATGGATGCTTACTCTGACATAACATATTGGTATAGTTGACAAAAAAAAAAATACACAACTATATACACTAAAATTTGCTCGCACAATTTCGCAAAGCACTGTAGTGACTAACTAGAAATCATGGTGAATTCACAGTTTGATCACTCAATTCAGATATGAATAATGAACATAATTAATAGAACAATAGGAGGTAGAGAGTACATGCGATGTGAAGTAAATTGACGATGGTTTCATTCGATGGGAGGAAGGATTGATCCGTCAGTGTAGTTAAATCAATTAGTCCTTGTTTACTTAGGGATTTTTTGGCAAAGTTAGTAAGACTACCAGTGAATATGACGTTTTAGTATTGTTGTTAGTAATCATGTTTGTATTAGTTTTTCAAATTATTTTATATAATGTTTGTTTTGATATGTTAAAAATAAAATTTATTGAATAATTTCTCGTATAAATATATCTTCTATTGTCTTTTTTTGTAACTAATCATGTATACATTAATGACCAAGCAATTATTAAAAAGTTATAGTTTAGTTCACACAATTGACTATCTTATATGTGAATAAAATTAAAGCTACATATACGTTGCTCAAAGCAATAATATATATATTAGAATTGGTAGTTTTGTAACAACGTTCTGAGTACAACACTAGCTCATATGTTATATGTGTAGGCAATTTTTTTTAGTGATTCTATTCTTATCCTTAAACCTTTTCTCAAAGATTCTTCCATTCCTTTCGATCCAGATAGCATGACCTACTTTAGTGTATACCAATCTAAAGATTGAATCATGTTGTGATTTGCCTCTGACATTCAGAATAGCCAATCAAGGTGTTGTTCTCAATCTGTCCACTTGCATTTGCAATCCGTCATTATTCTAAATCGAATAATTTGTGTATAGTGGTAGTCTAAAAAAGATGTGCTCTCTGGTTTCATCATCTCCTTTGCACATCACACATTTAGGTTCCACTAATTGCAATCCCCCATCTTCTCAATCTATCCACAATCATCGTTCTTCTATGTAACATCGACATATTGTAAATATGACTTATGGCCGTGCACAATTATGAAAGATGAGAGGCTTTTATAGTACTCTAGGTTGGTCACCCATATTGAGGAGGTAAAGTTGTCGAATCCCTGGATATCCGATTCTTAATTGATTCTGTCACATAACAATGTTGTCCCTAACTTTAAGATTTTTTCCTACCATCCAACATGCTTGATTGAGAATTTCTATATCCTGTACCAATCTGCCTTTAGTATAGTAAGTATGTATCAACCTAATCCACAATTTGTTTTGTTTGTGTGTTAAGTTCCAGCACATTTTGCAAGAGCATATCTATTTCATTGTTGTAGATTAGTTACATTTAGGCCACCAATAGATTTGGAGTACATACTCTAGTCTAATCATATATAGCTCATATAGTATCCATCTACCAATTTGATGATCTTGCTAGGAAGTATGAAAAGTTGAGCCCAATAGGATTGTATATCAAAGATGACAATTAGAATCAATCATACCTTGTCTATATAAGATAGTTTCTTGGTTGTCCATAAAGACATTTTTACTATAATCTTATTAATAAGTGGCTTCTAATGAATGAAAGATATTTTCCTAATTGACAATGATATGCCAAGGTATTGTAAGGAAGAGCGTGAATCATGATTGCTTCAGTATGTTCTTTTTCAATATGAACCATTTTCTAATATACAAAACTTTTCCCCAAACTAGTTTATAATCCCGATGCTTTAGAAAAATCCTCAAAATACTTATGTAATTTCATCACAGAGAATAAGTCACCTTTTTAAAATTGTAAAATATTATTAACAAAGCTAATATGGGTAATTCCCAACTTTGAACATCTTTGATGGTGCTGAAAGGTTCGGTCCTTGCTCAGACCATCAAAACCGCTACTTAGATACTCCATAATGATAGAAATAAGATAGGAGATGACCGGTCCCTTTGCCTTAAGTCTTTAATAGAAACAAAAATTGAAATACACTAAAAAGATATATATATATATATATATATATATTAAAATTAAAATAAAATCTGAATGCACAAATCAAAATAATCATTTTTTCGTTGTGGTCATTATTTTCTTTACATGAAGTCGAGACGTTCACTAGATAAATAGTACTCAAACATATTATTGTCATTCATGTTTACTATTACACCGTGGTTCTCAAGTCAACAAATTGTCCGTCACTAAAGTGTATAAAAGGTCAACATGATATACGGCCAGATCATCCGGGTGCAAATATTTCCTGACACCCGCGAAGCAGCAAATTACCAAATATTATTTCTTTTTTTTCTGATAAATAAATATCAGTAGGGCTTTTACCCCCAATCTTTTACATTTATAGTTAATAAAGAAAACCCTTAATTTCCGCCGCAGCTCCGCCGTAACGCAGCGGCGTCCTTCTTCTTCTAATTCGCCGGCACTAGAAGAAAGAAAAATAGCTCAGTTATTTGATGTTGCGAGTCTTTAGATAGCTGTATCAGTTTGTTTCATTTTAGTTGTTAGGGTTTTTGGTGGTCGAAGATGTATCCTTCTCGAGGAAGTAATGTGTATGGCCAACAATCCTACTCTTCGCAACCAAGCTACGGCCAAAATGTGAGTATTTTGTTTTTTCTTTGTTTTGTTATGTGTTACTTTTGTTGTTGTTGTTGTGTAATTAGTGTGGTGTTGCAATTGAAATTTCATCAATCAATTTAGTTATGAGAAGTGAGAACTCATTTTAATCCTCCTTAATTTTAAAATGCCGATTTGAGTTTGTCAAAGTTGAATTGTATGTTATCTTAATCTCACACTTGTGTATACTAATTTTTAAGGTTAAGTTTAGGTGCCATATGTTTGTGTGGTATCATAGTCAGGTTCATTCCCGTTTGGGGTCCGGGCGGTAAGGGGTGTTAAGTGTGTTAGAGTTTCACATTGGTTGGAGAATTGACGAGTGATTTGCTTATATGGACTTGGGTAATGTTCCACTCGCGAGCTTGTTTTTAGGGTTGAGTTAGACTTAAGTGTCATATATGTACACACTAAAAAAACAATAATTAAAATTTAATCCCCGTTAGTTGAGTTAATCACGAACTTCAGTAATCTCAAATTAGCATACAATAAAAATAATTATAGTACAAAGAAAGGGGTACTCATATTCAATATATATGTAATATTTAAAAGGTAACCAACTACTCAAACATAATATTGATATAAACTTTACCATTAGAATTCTAAATATTTCTGGACATGAAGGCGAACTTAGTGAAGGAGAACTAGAAGATGAATCTGAAGTGGCTTGAGCCTTGAAAAAATTCGTGATTATACCGACTTTCACTTCACAATTTCAACCTATTTAAATGCAAAAATTGAATTTTAAACAATAGCTAGAATCCAACAATGGTCTGGAAGTATGTTCGGAACCAACAACCTTCTTGGTATTGGGTGCTGTCTAAATTTAATACAACAACAACAAACCTAGTGTAATCCCACAAAGTGTACACATACCTTACCCCTACCCTGGCAGTAGAGAAGTTGTTTCCGGTAGACCCTTGGCTCGATGAAACACATTTTAAAGCATTTCGGATAAGGAAACAGCAAAAACCATCTAAATTTTCTACAAGCTTTAATGAATTTCTCAATATAAATACAAGGACTGGGTAAAAGCTACGCATTCATGGGAACCCATTCTCGACACTGTCCGCTCCTGCTCTATGGATCCTTTCATTTTGCTGTGTTATTTCCTTTGCTATATCAGCATTGAATTTGTAATTTTTTTGAGATTGGGAACTGTTTCTATTTCTTTAAATCAGTACATGGGTTGTACTGAAACCATATTTACATAATGAACTCTAAAGGCACTGTCCTATCCCTATAATGAGTCTAAAACATCAATGATAGAGACAGTGTCATTAGAGTAGATCTGATTACACCAAAAACACAAAGTTAGAATACAATTCAATTTTACTTGCTGCATATTACTCTCCCTATTCTCAAAAGCTCTAAGATTTCTCTCTTTCCAGACAGTCCACCAAATAGTAGCAGGAATGATTCTCCAGTTGCTTCTGTTCTTTGCTTGTAATCCTGCTTCTTCCCAACTGTATAAGGCCTCTGCAATTCTACCAGGCATGACCCATGAGATGTTTTTGAGCCTTAGGAATAGACTCCACAATTGGCCAGTGACCTTGCACTGGATGAACAAGTGATAGACTGTTTCTGCAGTTTCCCCACAAAAAAAACATCTTGAACACAGTGTAATACCCCTCTTCATCAAATTCTCCCGTGTCAACACAACTTCCTTAGCCAGTAACCACACAAAACAGGCCACTTTGTATGGGATCTTGGCCTTCCAAATGTGTTTTCAGGGCCATTTGGATGCCTGCATAATTGGGTGGTTCAACTTCCTATATGCTGTACTTACTTTAAAAGTCCCAGTACTGGTCCCCAACCACTGCAATCTGTCTTTCCCTGTCTCCAAGCCACTAAATTGTTCTATGACGCTGAAGAATTCTGTAACTCTTGGAATTTCCCAATCATTGAGGTGCCTTCTAAATATAATATTCCACCCATGAGGTGTCCATAGTTCAGCTATTGTATTTTGTTGCTGAAGAACCAGAGTATGTATGTCCGGGAAAAGTGTCTCCAAATTTCCTGCTTCATGCCAATCCTTCTTCCAGAATCTAGTTTTAGCACCATCTACCACTTTAATCTTGGTGTTTTGTTTGAATTCATCCCATAGTGATCGGATGGATTTCCATAAACTAATACCATAGGGAGTGGTAACTTCCTTTGTCATCCAATTGTCACTTTCTTCATATTTTGCTTTTATGACTGAGCCCCATAAATTCTGATCATCGTTGGAATACCTCCAAAGCCACTTCATTCTCAAAGCATTGCTTTGATTCTTAAGGGTCTTGATCCCTAAACCCCCAACTCTCTTGTCATTGATCACTTTTTTCCATTTGACTAAGTGGTACCCCTTCCTTTCCTTGTTTCCGTGCCACAAAAACTTTCTCCTGATGCTATCCAACCTATAAAAAAAAAAAAGAGTTTGTAATTGTAAAATGCTAATGCCGGATCAATTGTTTATTGCCTTGGACAAACTCTGAACGAACAATGCAAAAGTACAAATATAGGTGGCTCCATGACTGTATTTAGTTGAGACTGTAACAGTAAAAACTAAGTGATTTTTGAAACAATGATATTGTCGTATATCAAATGAGAAATGAGATAGGCAGGAGTATTGAGTGTGTAAATGGTGATCATGAGAGTCAGATTGTAGTTGGTCAAATTTTTCGACTTGCAGATCAGGTGCTGACAATAATAAGGATTCTCAGCTGTAGTCCATTGTGTTCTGAACTAGCTTTTATTTATGGATAGCTTTTTCCATATACCACGGTTGCATAAATTCATTCTAAAGTAGCTCTTGATAAACATTTATGAATGACAAAACTCTTCTATTGTATAGTTTTCGGTACTATGTTCATGCTTGTAATTTTATATCATTTTCTCTGTTCATCTAGTTGGGACATGGTTACTCCGAGAGTTCTGCTGGAGGGCCTGAGAGGTCCTCTCAGCTACCTACAGGTTCACGACATTCTTCGATGTTAGGAACCCCCCAAGATGCAGAAATGAATCCTTACACAACTCACAGTCATCATCCATCAACAGCACCTAATTATGGTGGGCAATATAGCTCTGTGTATGGTTCAACTGCTCAGCAGGTCAGCAGATTCTTCCGCACTGTATATATTCTATTTGTATGGTATGTTATCTATTGCCGAAACTGTCTGAAGAATGAAATATTTCCATAAGCGGTACAAATTCTGGTGTTATATTTGGAGGGTTACCTTGTATTTCTTGTGATGTGGACTTGGTGTGAGTCTAATAGCTTGTTTGCCCAAGCTTAGCTTATTTTGAGAAGTGCTTTTCAAAGTACTTTTGATGAGAAACAGTTTGTTGTTGACTAATCAATCTGAAAAGCACTTTTGAGCAACAATTAATGTTTGGTCCAATTTTTTTTTTTTGAGATGGTAACATATGTTTGGTCTACTCCTTTAAAATGTGCTTCTAAGCTATGTTGCTCAGACTTTGACCAAACACCTCAACTTTGAAAAAGCATTTTTTTTTTAAAAAGGTACTTTTACTGAAGTTTGGCCAGGCAAAATATAATTCTTCTACCATCATGAGAGAGGAAAGACCTGCTCGTAGTACTCAATTAATCCAAACTTTAGCCTGTGTGAATTTTATCTGGATCCTTGTTTTGTTGTTTGAACGAGTTTAATATGTCGATTGTTTCTGTTTGCATTTCTGATAGTGTAATTGGATATATTTGCAAATGCTCACAGTAGTGGTAAAGCTGTTAGAGTAGGTGAATTTTTTCGTCTTTTTCACACAATTGGATGTTGATGTTTAAGGTTTTACCAGTTGGCATGCCAAGAAATGTGATATTTTGCTCTGCAATATTGCCGTGTTGCATTTCAGAGTTAAACCATTTGGAAGATAATCTCACCCTTGAGCATGTAGCTTCTTTCTTTGCATGGCTGTTGCCAATAAAATCCTCATTGTTCACCACTAGCCAGTGCATGCCTTGCATGTCTGTAGATGTGTGTATATGTAAACAAATCGTTGCATGCGCACACTGCTTTTGGTATAGCCTGTGTTGCACTGTCCATAGATTTGACCATCTCATGGACTTGTTTCACAAGTGGGATATTCAACAAAATTTTCATAAGTGTGCTTTCTTCCTTTTCCACCAATTTCAATGATTGGGTCTATAAAACTTCTACCATGTTTAATTTATTAATGCTTGCATTGTGTGTGTGTCGCTTTTTGTGTGTTTCAGTTAAGCCTTTTGCATTATCAACTGTTTAATTTTCTGATCATGAGTATAAAAGCTTGTCTCTCTACATCTCTTTCATATGCAGATGCCCACAATTGGTGGAAAAGGATCTGGATCATCAGCTTTGGAAAGTCGTAGCGGCTTTGGTGTGGATTCGCCAAAGTTCACAGCAGGTGACTACGTTTCATCATCCAGCCATGGATATGGTCATAAGGCTGAACAGCAATACACTGATAGGGTTTCTGATTATCCAACCCTTGATAGACGATATGGTGAACGGCACAACTCTTATGTGGGGAGAGATCTGACAAGTGAACAACCCAATCGATATTCTGATTCAATTTCTTTTGGTAATAAGCATCAGGTGTGGTTTTTACACTTGGCCTTCTACCTTTTTCAGGAACTCTTTTGACTGTTACCATCACCCTGGACACACCATGAGCACCTGCACATGAGATCGCAATACCATTGATGGTCATAATATGGATTGTGATTGTTCCCTTGTATAAATATATGCAATAATTACCAATTTTTTTTAAAAATAGAAATTCTGAATGAGCATTGGGAAGTTTGAGTTACCCAAACTTCTACCTGTTACAATTCCTTGGAGATTAACTAAACCAGAATACAAAGGAGCTGGATAAGAGAGAAGTTCATAGTCCATCCTAGACAAGATAGCCCCTTTAGAATGGAATGGGAAAAAAAGGGGTTTTGAGTGTAACAATATGTGTGGTGAATGGAATCATAGAAGTGGGTAGTTTATTTTAGGATGGTAAATATAGGATTAGTAATACTAATACAATGTAATAATTGGTTTTGTTTAAATCTTTCAGTAAAAATTTCCAGTTTGTATAATGAGGTTGAATGTTTTGGAGGTTTGAAGAGGAAAACATGTTGAGTAATACTGCTTCTTGTCGTTGTTTAGTACTTGTCTGTGTCTCGGCTAAATAATTTATTACTTTCTATGTGACCTCCTTTTTCCTAATGTTTTCCCCCATTGTTAGGCTGAAAGATATGAGCATATGGATCATGCATCTATATTACGACAAGAGAAAATGCGACAAGAGCAAATGCTGAAGTCTCAGGCATTGCAATCTGCATCCATTGATGGAGGATCTAGGTATGTACTCTAGTTCTATCTCAAAATTGTGTGATGTAATAGAAAAATGCTCTTTAGAACCACGTGATTGGTTGTGTTTAATTGTATTCTCCCTTACATTATCAGTATCTATACCTGGCTCTAACATGTAAATAGGAGTGATATACATCCTGTGAGTGAGAGCTTATATCTGTACACATCCTGTGCCCAACTTCTTACATGGAGCTATATGTCCTATTGCACTAAGTAGCAACAAATTTCTGGCAGACAAGCTGAATATCTTGCAGCAAGGAGTGCTGCTGTTCGTCTTGCAGCCCAAGATCCCATATCTTATAGTAGCAGAATCGACTCGGATCCTCGCACTTTATCAACGTTACCTGGATCATTACTTCCTGGGCAACATGCTCCTTCTATCCTAGGAGCCGCACCGCAAAGAGCTGTTGAGGATGTCATGTATGTTCAAAATTCTACGAATCCTGGTTATGGAGTGAGCCTGCCTCCAGGTAGAGACTATGGGATAGGGAAGGGACTTCATGCAACTTCCGTTGACTCTGACTATCCTAGCAGTGTGTTGGCACGTGCTGGTCACTCAAGGTTTGATGATTATAAGGATGACAGGGTTGTCTACTCTCGGGAGCTTGAACGAAGGGAGAAAGATCGACACTCTTCACGCGAGCGAGCGAAAGATCGAGAAAGGGCGAAAGATCGAGAAAGGGAACGGGATCGAGATCGGGAGCGGGAACGAGAACGAGAGCGAGAACGAGAACGAGATAGGGAACGAGAACGACAGCGACAAAGAGAGCGTGATCGTGAACGTGCTTTGGAACGTAAGGAGAAGGAGAAAGATCATGAGCCCAAACGTGGAGCTGAAATAAAGCATGACCGAACACCTCCCAGGAGTTCCAGGGACCGACGAGGTCCCTCTTTAACCAAGGACAGTAGATCTACACGACAAGAATCTCCACGTCCTGAAGCTTTGAATAGGTGGATTTTATTTGGTTTTGTCCTTCTATGGTTGTGTGTGTTTAGCAGCTGCTATATATTGCAGCATTTGTAACTAACTTGGTGTTCTGTCATGCTGAAGGCGTCATTCACCTGTTAAAAGGAGAGAGTATTTCTGCAAGGTAAAACAAGAGCTTAGTGCTTGAATCGTTATTATCCCTCTACGTGGTTCTGCTTTCCATGTGGGAATGAAGTGTTGTGAGGACCTCTTAGTACTTTAAACTTCTTGATAACCATATTTCATGGACAGAGACTAATCAAGTTACTCATTTCTAAAAACCTATCCAGCACAATTGGGCTATTGGCTTTTTCAATTATCATGTCTTGCAACAAGCTCTTATTTTGAACCATCGTCAGTGTCAGATATTTTGTCCCTCCTTTTCCTTTATCTTCTTGCTGGTCTCCTATGCTCTCTTCCATCTTTCCCTCCGGATGTTGCTGTCCGTGATGCTCAAGACATGTAGTTTCTGCAAAGAATTGTGGTGTTCTGTTCTATCTGTTCCTTCCTTGGATCCTGGAGACTGTTGATCCTTTTCTGTACCATCAGAACTTGTCATCGTTATCTTTTTGGGATGATAGTTGTCTCTCTTTTTTAATAATTTTTAAGCTGCCTTTATTTGAATGGTTGAATTTTGGGACTTGAAAGACTGCTTCAATTATTCAACAGGGATATCTAATGATTACCATTCTTATACATTTATTGTTGTTTTTGCAGGTTTATTCATCCAGTTTGGTTGAAATTGAGAGGGATTATCTCTCACTGGATAGGCGGTATCCTAGGCTTTTCATATCTCCAGAATGCTCAAAGGTTTGCCTTCTCTTTCATTCAGCTAATTTTATGTGACAATATCACGTGACATCACTTTTTTTTTTTTGCTGTAGGTAGTTGTAAATTGGCCAAAAGGGAATCTTAAGCTTTCTTTTCATACTCCTGTCAGGTAATAAGTCGTGATACCCTTCCCTTTTATGTTTATTTATTTCATATTCTATTTCTGTTATTTTGCACTATAGTATTCTATTTGGTATTGGAACATCTGATTTTCAAAAGAATATTATGTCTCTCAATGATTTTTGAAATGATCTATTCCTTTGGAGCCACAGCTCTAACAGATGCTTTCTCTACCCCCACCCACACTTAATCTGGTGTAATTAATTATTATGTAGATATGGAGTTTTTCTTTCTCAAAAAAAATACTAGGTAGATATTAGAGATGACAATGGGCAGTGCGGGGTGGGTTGAGCTTAACCTGGAAAAACTCTTAACCCGCCCTGCCCTGCATAACAATTTTTTTTCATTTTCAACCCACTCCACTCAGCCCCGCCCCGCATGAACTTGCCCCACATAATTTGTTTTCAATATTTTCTTTCGACACTAGTAACATTTTTGTTTTCAATATTTTCCTTGTTAATTAAGTTTGATACTAAAAATAAAATTCATAAAAATAAATTCATTTTCTTATTTAGTTATATTAATTTAATAGATAATGACTCAAAAATTTATTTTTGAGGTCAACTGGGAAGCATGTAAGAAACTGTATTAGTTTTGATTGAACCATTTTCATTCACTATCTTGAATATCTTAATAACTTTAAAGAAACTTTCAATTGATATTAGTTTGAATAAAAAATACTAATGAATTTGTCATGAGATTTGTGTATTCTTACTCGTGAAGGGTGCTCAATCACTCTTATAGCTTGTAAAAAATTAAAATTAAGTTTGAACCCACATAAAACTGCATAGACCTGCAACGCGCCCTGCCCTGCCCCGCATTAGTTTCAAAAAGAATTACTTCAACCCGCCCCGCATCTGCCCCCGCCCTGCACAACCTTAAAACCGCCCCATTGCCGTCCCTAGTAGGCATGCTGTTTTGCTTTCTCAAAAAATTAATTGGTAGATATGCAGTTTTGATTCTTTGAAATCTGTAAGATGATGGCTGGTATGACACTATCACCCTTTTCATGATGGAACAGTTTTGAGCATGATTTTGTTGATGGAGAGGCTGCAACAGCGCTGAAACGGCTGTCATCGAAACCGTCTGCTGGTGACCCTGAAAAATCAGAACCTGGGATGACTATATGGAATGCTAAGGTTTTTATGAAGATATACAAATTGCTTTAGAACCTGTCCTTTCCTCTTCCTTGCCTATGAGAATTCTTAAGTTAGCATTTGTTTGAGATGCTATCATGATATTATAAGTGGTGGTCAGATATAACTCATATAAGAACCGGTAGAAGTTAATGGTGGGGTACTGTTCTGGGATTTCAATGTCAATAACACTGAAGTTTGTTAGTTTTATCATCAGAGAATAGGTGTCCTCTTTTCTTGCTTTTGTTTTAGAACTTCGCTGAAGAGAATCTTAACTGAAGTGGTGAGTGTTTCTGGTTCATGGTTGTTATATAACAATTAACCGTCTGTACTCCTGAGTTTTGGGCATCTTTGAGAGTAAATTGGTTGTCTTAATTGTGGATTTTTAAGAGGATGAAAGATGTGATAATGTCTGTACTCCTGAGTTTTGGGCATCTTTGAGAGTAAATTGGTTGTCTTAATTGTGGATTTTTAAGAGGAAGAAAGATGTGATAATTGCATTTGGTCTTTATAACTACTAATATAGGTGATAATTGCAATAGTCAAAATTTCCCTTGCTCCTTATTGTTGCCAGTATTAATGCTCCTGAACAGACTTTGTTCAACTTGATTAGATTGCAAAGCATAGACCTCATGAAATTAGAACCCTTGCACTGATTTTCTTTTCCATTGCTGCCTTCTATCATCTATATGCTATATGTTCAAAGATGACTAGCAAGTTGGTTTTGTATTTTCTAATGTTATAGTGGAAGCACAGTATTTATGCAATGGTGTTTCTTCCGTTATGATATGTACCTTCTTATCCCAATGCACTCTCTACATTGTGCTAAAATATTTCTAATGGTTGTCATTTTTATTTTCTGATATATAGATGATTTTGATGAGTGGGCTCAGCAGAAATTCTCTGGAAGAGTTGTCATCCGATCGAAACTATGATGACCGAATACCTCACATGTGCAATATGCTTAGGTTTGCGGTTCTTAAGCTGGAAAATTCTTTGATGACTGTAGGGGGGCAGTGGGATAGTGTTGATGGTGGTGATCCATCATGTGATGACTCCGCTTTGATTCAGACAGCTCTTAGGTTTGTTAATCACATTCCTCTACTATTGTGATTTACGTTTTTTTTCACTAACCCTACTGATAAAACTCTTGCTATTAGACATGCAAAGGACATAGCTCATCTTAATTTGAAGAACTGCCAGCAGTGGAACCGTTTTCTTGAGGTAATATCTGCCTGTAGGGGTATCTCTGCCCTCAGTTTATTCTACCTTACATATTTAAAGCAGGACTCTCCCCTTTTTTTGGCAAGTAAAACGATTTTATATACCAAAAGCAATTAGAACTGTACAGGGTATGCGATGGTACAACCACCAAATGCAGCAAGCATCAAAACAATATTACCTCTCAACTATTACAAATTGTGCCTAACTTTCAACCTAGCTGTTCTCAGGGGTAAAAATTTAATCTTAAGAGGGGCTCCTGTTAACTATGCGTGATAAGATCCTCTGAACACTACCTCTTGGGTCATCTTCCTGATTACCTTCTGGGATTTGCTTTTCATTGCCTTGAACACATAACTATTCCTCTCGATACACACATAGTAGACACAGTCAGCCAAGGTCATTTTATTGATAGCATCAGCTGCTCCATTGCCTCGTACATGGTTATGTGCCCACTCTAATTCTTCTGTCCAAGTCAACATTTGTCTGTCTATACCCAACCACTGGAGGAGTTTGGACCATATTGTAGTAGCCTTTTGTCAACTTTTAAGTTTCATTACATTTTTAGTTCATTAGCTTCCCTTTTCCCCCTTCTGCGGTCCATGCTATTGAGATGGCTCATATCATAAAAAAATGTTTTGTATTTTCCAAGAATTGTAGGTGGCAAACTCAAGCCAAGAAATAGTTATCTAATCCGAATCACAAAAGCTTAGAAATTGCTCGCTATTAAATTTATAAAGTATTGAAGATAATTTATTTTTTGATGCTTGGCAGATACACTATGAAAGAGTTGGAAAGGATGGGCGGTTCAGTCATAAAGAAGTCACTGTTTACTTCGTCCCAGACTTGTCTGAATGCCTCCCTTCATTAGAATCATGGCGTGAGCACTGGTTTACTAAAAGAAAGGATATTGCTGAGAGAGAAAGGGAACTTGCTCTGAGTAGAGAGGTCTGCTTGCTTAAAGTGCTAGTACATTTCTTGTACCTTCAACGAAAAATTCTCTCTATAAGTTTTGACAAATATGCTCCATTTGTTTTATTAAGAAAGGTATTTATTGCTTTATATGACACCAAGCCGGTGCAGTCTAGTGGGCCTTACAAAAGGAAAAAGTGAGTTAATGAATTGAGAAGATCTATCAATTTGTCTCTTCCATTTATGTCCTGTAACTGACATCAAAGAGCTAGACAGTGAATTACTTGATCCTCATCAACTCTCCTTCCAACAAAGACCCTTTTATGTCTCTTAACTCCGAAACTGCCCACCAAATGGCTTCAGAATGGTATTCCTCTGTGTCACTGGAAGAGTGAATCTTTTGTTGTTTCTGGCATGCACCACTCATCCACTATACATTTAAGTACATGCATAATACCTGGATCCTTATCAAAGAGAGAGAGAGATAGAGAGAGAGAACTAGCATCTTTGTGGCCTTTCTTCACTAATGTTATCTGTCGCAATAGCAATACACCTCTACTTTTATAAGCCGTACTGAATCAGACAGGACTATGTGCCTCCAACCAAACACTGCACTTTGTGGGATGCTTTATTTCTCAACTCTGTTTCTTTTTCCAACATGTGGTTGCTCTTGGCCTTTCCCTACTTGTGTCTTGTTGTGACTTGTGATTGTAGTCATATCTTAGGTATATAGCAGCTGTAGGGGGGTTTCAATTCCAGAATGTCAATTGCTCTTTATCACCTTTATCCACAGAGAAATTTTCCTCCTTGCTGAACCTCAACAGCCATTTGGCCAGTGAGCTGTTATTTGGTCCCTCATGCTTCTTACACTAAGTGTCTCCTTTCTTTTTTCTTTTTTTTTTCTTGTTTTTTGATAATCGAGAAAGGCTCTCCCTTGTCATTTTCTCCCACTCTTAAGTTTGTATGTCCTTTCTGTGCTGATTTGCCATTTTAAAACTTCCTCCCTTCATCTTCCTCTCTACTTCGTCCAAAAAGAATGGAATTGTCAGAGCACCATGTTCAACACATAATTTTAATTTCATATTTTCTTTTTGGAAGACTGTTTAAATAGTTTGAAACTGCATAGAAATACTAAACACACACACACATATGTTTGAAAACAATCATAAACTAAGGATAAACTCTTTGATTCCTATAATAGCAATATCCAGTTCTTTTGGGACAGAGAGTAGCATTTTTCTTTCTACTTTTATGTGTCCTTTTCATTTACTTTAGTCTCAGATGGTACATTAATGGTTTTGCTTGCTGACCTGTTAAATTATTTGTTTGATCTAGAAATCCGGTGAGAAGGAAAGCGTGAAAGGTAAGATATCTGAAATTTTGGTGCATCAACTTCTTTACCTGAGAATCAATTGTGGTTCATTTATTCATTTTGGAATTCAATAACTGAAGAGTATCAGCATCTTACAGATGCTAAGAGGGGTCCCAAGTCAGAGAGAAACTCTGCATCTGAACAGTCTGCAGAAGCAAGCAAGAAGGAGAATGATGGCAAACTGAAAGAGAGTATAGCTGATAAAGAAGGGTCTAAGAAAAAAGGTGGAGAGAGTAAACAACCTCTTGAAACTGGTAAGGTGGGAAATGATAATGCTGAACCGAATCCAGCTGCTATTGAAACAGATGGTAGTGCAAAATCAGTTAAGAAGAGAGTTATAAAAAGAATTGTTAAACAGAAGATCTCCAATAAGAAAGATTTGGAAACCACAGAGAAAGTGAATGAGAAGGTGGATAGTAAAGAAACTGGGGATGGAAATATGGGCACAGAGATTGCTTCTCCCCAGGTTGGAGCATCTGCTAACCCTCCAGTTAAAACTTTTATAAGGAAGAAAATTGTTAAGAAGGTTCCTGTGGTGAAAACTCCAGAAGAAGATGGGATGAAACCTCCTGATGTGGAAAGTGTCAAGGAGGTGGAATCTTCGGAAGATAAGGGGAATAGTAAAACTGATGGTAATAGTACTTCTATCAAGCAGGATGCTGTTGTGAAGAAATTAGTTAAGAGAAAAATAATTAAGAGGGTTCCCAAACGAAAGGCAGCAACTACAGACACCAACAATGGAGCCACTGGTGTTGCTAGTCTCAAAGACGATGTGAAAGAGGAGAAATCAGTTCAAGCTGAAAGTGAGGTGAAAAATGTGGGTGATAATAATGCAGAAACTGCAGAGAATGTGAGTGTTGTCAACCAAGAACAGAAGGTTAGCCCCAAAACAAAATCAAAAATAGCTGGCGTGAAGCAAGAAACTAAAGAAGAAAAAAAGACCAAGGAGTTAAATCTTGCTGGGTCCAAGAAAGAATCCGAAGCAGACAAGCATAAGAGTTCTCAAAATGATGACCTTTTAAAGCTTAAAGGAAAGGAAGGCCCCAAAGAACAAACAGGAAAGAAGGATCAGGATGAGAAAATCCTTTTGAAGAGCAAATCAACGAAAGAGATCAAAGAAAAGAGAAGTGAAGATCCTCCTCGGCACCCTGGATTTTTTCTTCAAACAAAAGGGAGCAAGGATATGAAGGTAGGTTGAATCAGAATCACTTGACTGTTCAAGTTGGAATAAATGTTTTATCCTACTGTTTGCATGAAATAACTATGTTGGTGCGTTCCTATGCTTACAGTTGCGGTCATTGTCTCTTTCATTGGATTCTTTGTTGGATTATACTGATAAGGATATTGAAGAGTCGAGATTTGAGGTATACCCTTCTTGCTGGAAATCACAAACTTGTCCTATGATTTTACTAAATCATCATCCGTGAATTGATTAATGTACTTTTGATCCAATTGGATTGCGTCACCTTTTGCTATTTCTTTTGCAGCTTTCACTTGTTGCGGAATCCCTGTATGAAATGCTTTACTATAACATGGCTTCTCGTCTCTTAACTTTTCTTCAGGTTTGTGCAAGTCATTTTATTCAGTTAGTTCCCTGTGAAATGGTATTTCTGTTGCAAGTTCTTATCTAACACTTGCCCATTATGTTACTTCTATAATAGAAATTGCGTTCTAAGTTTTTGATCAAGCGAAACCAGCAGAAAAGACAGAGAGAAGAATCATCCAAGAAGATAAGTGAGGGAAAATCAGCCAAGCGTGCAAAGAAGACAGATGAACATATGGAGGATGGCAAATCTACTAAAACTGAATCACATGGCAAACATGATCAAGAAGATGAAAAATTGTCTGTCAAGGAAGAGGCTACTTCGCTAAATAATGCTGAAGAGACAGTGACACCAGATGAAAATGCAAATGATGACTCTGAGATGGATGAAGATCCGGAGGAAGATCCAGAGGAGGAGTCAGAAATGCAAGACACAAGCCCGCAGGATGGCCAGGCTAAGGAGGCAAAGGTTCTGTCTCTCTTGCTACCACTTAAAATTTCTTTTATGTTATGTTTTCTGTGTACTTGGTTATGTTTGGAATTTGCTGTTTATTGGTCTAATTTAGCAAGAACATTGTGGGTAAATATAAGTTTCAGTAGGTATTTTTAGTTTCTTATATATTTCTATCAGTCTTATATCATTGACTAAATTAGCAATATGAAGAAACACTACCATGCATCTACTTTCAAAAATATTTTGGATATTCTGGTACAATTAAGACTCAATAGAGGATTGGGATAGTGTAGTTTATGTAGAAGTTTTTTTGCCTACACAAGGATACTTGTATATTTTTGTCATTGGTGAATATTAACTTTATTATTATAAGCTTATCGGTGAAATAAAAGAGGTCATTGCTAAACATTGATCTATGTAATATAATTGTAGTGCCACTACAAATTGTATATGTTTTTTTCCTCATATTGAGGTGGACAAACAATAATTTGAACCCATTGATCGGGAAGTTGGTTTTGCGGCAAGGGTGTGGAAATGAAGAGACTAGATGTCATGTAGCATTTACTGTAATCTCATATGTTTCTGACTGTAGGAAAATGCCGAGGAAATGCAAACTGATGCTGATACTGGAGGTGAACTGTCTGGAAACGGCAAAGATGAAGGAGCTTCTGAGATAAAGCCAAATCTAGAATCAGGCAGCAAAGAAGTGACAACAAAGGTCGAGAAAAATACTAGAGCTACTCTGGGTGAGGTTAACAAAGAACTGTTGCAGGTAAGTTGCTGGTTTCTATCTTAATTTCTATTTTTCATTCTTTATGTTCTCTATCTGATGTCTTCTTGCTTTGGAACAGGCTTTCAGGTTCTTTGACCGAAACCGAGCGGGATATGTTAGGGTAAACAAACTGAGCTTGTCCTATTCCTCTCTCTCTTTCTCTTTCTTCTTGTTGTGTAGGGAACTGAACCATGTATGCTTTCTCAGGTCGAAGATATGAGATTAATCCTCCACAACTTGGGGAAATTCCTTTCTCACAGAGATGTCAAGGTTGGTTCATTTTGTATGTCCCTAGTACCTTTATGGGTTACTTTGCATGTATGCTGACATTAAAGCATGTCTCCCAGGAACTTGTGCAAAGTGCACTTATAGAGAGCAACACCGGGAGAGATGACCGAATTCTCTACAAGAAGTTGATCGACATGAACTTGTGAAGTTCGTTGCAGGATTAGTTAGTGGATTATTATCAAATTTCAGTGCTGCCTTTTCAATGAATTGTTTAATGGTGAACAAACGATGCCCTAGAATAGACTTGAATTATTGGCTAGTGATTAAATAATCTAAAACCGAATCATTACAGAATAGTTGATACTCGTGCAAAGTATTTTTCATAGTGGCCATTCAGTTCTTACTCAGTGTGCAATTTGGCTATCTCCAATATGACGATTATATTCTCTAGCCTATGCCAGACAGTGCACAAGGCAGGTGGAAGTTGCAGAATCTGCCCGTCTCTACGATGATATTCGTCTTTTAAACATATTACCCTCCGACTTATTTCCCTTATTGAGTTATGGTTTATCATTCTGTTGTTGTGTTGGTTGGGTTGGGGGTTGGGGGTTTGGGGTTATATCGTCTCGCGGTTATGGAGATGTTTTTGTTTTTTTGTCTTTGATGTAGGTGTGAGCAGGCACAGATTTATAAAGCATATAACTACGATCGAAATTTAGGTAGGTGAAAACAGCTGACGTGAGTGTGCAAATATAAAAATGGCGAACGCCTGTGTGAGCAGGCACAGTTTGTTGGTGAATCACCCTATATATATATGGTCAAAATGTTCTTTACGTGTATATATATATATATATATATATATATAGTAGACGATGAATCGTTTGGTAAAAATCTAGTCTCTTCTACTTGTCGAGTTTCTTAAACAGCATCAACATTCTTTCTACGTTTTTTCCCTTGCTACAAATACATCCCCTTATGTTAGGTATTCAATTCTGTATATACAGCACGTTCAATGTAGATATGTTCCTTAACGTGTACTTATTCTTATCGGCAAAGAACCTGAAAATGAAATCGTCTTTAATATAAAGTGCTTAATAAGTTAAAAAAAGCAAGTTGAACTAGAAATGAAATAGTCTTTAGTATAAAGTACATAACTCTTAGAGAAAAATCATCTTTAGTATAAAGTGCCTGGAAATGAAATCGTCTATAGTATAAAGTACTTAACTCCTGAAGTGGGACTTCTCATAGCAAATTCACCCTTTTCTGAAAACAACCAATACTTTAATTGCAAACTAGTTACGCTTGACTATATAAATCATTTACATCCATTCCGCTCTATTTGAGTTCATTTCAATCCAAATACTCAACAATTTGGTTTTTTTTTTACAGCAAATTTAGGAGAAAACAATGCAAGAAGCTGCAAAAAAGAAGAGAACATATTACAAAACTAAAGGATGATTCCGAAGTTATATATGTTTCTCGAATTTACAAACAGAAAGGTGAAACATGACCTTAAACTTCTAAGTGCATTATCTGATACAGATTTCGCCTGATATGAGATGACGAAAAAGGCTGTTATTTCCTGGTACTTCTTGCTCAGATATTCAGCTTCCGAAAATGGTTCAAAAACATTCGTCTCATTGACCTGGTCATGCAAGTACCGCCAGTTGTTTTATGCATTTACACTAAAAATTGTGCACTTACACTAGCCAATAATCCAAACTGAACACCGAGCATTCTCTATCAACAAGCTGGCTCCTGTTTCAATTGGATTCCGCTTCTGCAGCCAAACATCATTGGCTGGGGAAACAGAGAGATCAGCATTATGACATATCGCAAGAAATCTTGTGTAACATAGAAGAACATGGAGCATATTTAAGACGATCTCACAGATAGTGATATGGTGGAACTTGAAGAACCGATTCAATAAGACGCTGGATCAACTCTAGTGGTGTGGCATTAAGATTCAACATTGTAACTAAAAAAGGGTGTGAAAAGCAAGATCACCTGAGCTGAACTACGCGGGAGACTACTAGCGAGCTCCTCATTTAAGAAGACTGGAAGTGGTGGCATTTGGCTCATAATCCCTGGCATATTTTTCATTCTGAAATGACACAACAACAGTAGTATTATATGAATGGCAGGACAACCAAAAGTCAGCATGGTGGCAAATAAAAAGGATAGTAGAATTACTTATTTAAAATCGCAGTTAAATTGTTCTTCGTCTGGAAAAAGAGATCAACATTGTCCTGCAACTGCTCATTTACATAGTGACATCAGATATCAGAAAATATGCAAAATAGAAAATTGTAAGATGAGGAACATCTGTCAGTCTCCTCCGAAAGATGCAACAGAAACAGAAATAAACAACAACAAAAAAAAAACAGACAATAATCCATGAAGACGTAATTAAATGATTCCATCTTCTTTATTTTTACTTATCCAAGGATTTTATACACCTCATTCAATTCCCACATTAATTTTCCTTCTTAGTTCTATTACTTTAACAGTAAATAACAAGTATCACCATTCTCTTTGTACTCAAACTAAAAGGACTACCAGAGCTAACACAGAAAGGCCGACAAATGACAATGTCACTGATCTTTTTTATGACCTATGCTATACGCACTCTCAAGTCGTGGTAATTACCATTGCTATTTAAGGATCAGACTCATTCAAAGTCAATGTGGATACAGACAAAAGCTGGATATGGTTACAAGAGCAATTCAGAATTTTCTTAATTTCATTTTAGAAGAGTAGTACTTACTATTAAATTGGCCCCATCTTTTGTCGTTGTATACCTGTAATCTGATATTAATGAGCCTTCTTTCTTTTCTTGTTAGTGTTTTTATTGTTTATAAGTAGCACCCGTTTGAGGTGCTTTGCTTTATAATGTAAGGTAGTAAAAGCCATTTGAGGTGCTAAGTCGGGGTGCAAAACTTAACGAAGTTTACATTCCTAGAGTTTTCAGAAAATCCATATAGTTTTCCATGTCATTTAGATAACATTGTTTGATATACTTAACTTGGGCCAAGGGTCTATCAGAAACAGTCTCTCTACCTTCACACAAGGTAGGGGTAAGGTTGTGTTCACCCCACCCCACCCTTCCTAGACCCCACTTGTGGAATTACACTGCATATGTAGTTGTTGTTGCTGTCCTACATATTTTAGGCATTTAAAGCTAGAGCATGTCCTCCAAAGCATCTCTAGATTTCCTATTCCTTTCCTTCCCTGGGACAAAATCTTTTAGTTTCCCCAAACATTTTCTTGCAACACATCGAAAATCCATCACTGGCTTTGGCATGACCATTCCACCTTGAACATGAAAAAAGAACAGCACCTACCAATATAAAGAGATGGTTGACTGATTCACATCCAACCCACACATGAAATATCTATGGCATAACTCCTCTTCTTTCTTGTGGTTATCCAAACTAAGGACTGCTTCCAGCACTGTTGTTCAACCAACTACCTCCAAGAGGGCTGTAGCTTCTATTTAATTTTTGGCGGAACTGCTGACCATTTGCCAGGTGTGACCACTAGAGCAAAGAATGATTTTCTTTTGAAAATGGTAAAGTTGTATTGTATTCTTCAGCATTAAGGAAGTTGTACCAACTGCTCAGCTTCTTCTATACCCTCTTCTTTACACCAAAAATACTAAGTACTGATACAATTCTCTTTAATTTTCTGGATTGTGTTAGTGATATCCTGAAAGCATTTGTTGTTTCTCTCTCTCCATGTTGACCACCATATGTTTTTCTGAATCTTGCTCCCTCCTCTCCTTATCCAACAGATGAGTAGGTCAGCAGTGTGTTCTGGCATTGAGACATACTTAGAAACAGAGACCAGATCTGTGTTCTAATCTTTTTTTGATAAAAGTAACAGTTAGTCTATATTTATCCACAGGTATACTACCTCAAAAGTGTAGTTCCCCTCCAAAAGTGTTGTAGTTACATAGGATCCTATACCTACCAAGTTACAGCCAGTCTATAGTTGTGCTGATTACTTCTGAGCTATCTAAGACTACTTATTTACACCAAAAATAATACAGAGCTAAACATTTAAGCTTAAATCTTTGTATGTTGCTCTGCTTTCCTTCATGACATCTCTGGTTCCTCTCTAGCCATACTGTCCACCATATACATGATGGGACCATCTTCCATCTCTCCTCCTTTCTTCCTGCATTTCCATCTCTATTCCAGCACTTCAAAACCTCTTTGATCCTTCCTGGTTTCACCCATGTAATTTCTCTCATATTGGTGAACATTTGCCACAGCTGGGTTGTTCACTTGCAGTGTAAGAAGAGATGGTTGACTGTCTCTCCTTGCTCTTCACACAAAAAGCACCTGGAACACAGGTGAACGCCTCTTTTGTTCAGGTTCTCATGTGTCAAAACTGTCTCCTTAGCTAGCAGCCAAGTAAAACAATTTACTTTATAGGGTATCTTGGTTTTCCATATCATCTTCCAAGGCCATTCTACTTCCTCACTGCCAACTGTGTTGAGATCTTCATATGCTGACTTTACTGTGAAACACCCTTTGCTCCCCACATTCCACACCAGTGAGTCCTCTTCCTCAGACAGGTTACTAAATTGTGCTAGGGTAACCAAAAACTCAGTTATTCTGCACATCTCCCAATCATTTAAATTCCTCCTGAAGTGGAAATTCCACCCCTGATCATTCCATACAATGGAGAAACACATGATTGTTGGTTTCCTTCTTCTCCTTGCAAAAAAACATGCAACTGTGAATCTTTCAACTCTTTTCTTCGTCCATGCATATCAGGGCCTATACAATCAAATCCATGTTTTATTGACATAGCTGACTTCCTACTATCACCTTCCAGCTCTGGAAAACTTCCTGTCTCAGCTGTGGTCATTCTCTGAGGAGAAGATTTTTTAATTTTTAAAAAAATTGGTAATGGTATTCTTCAGCATTAAGGACATGCTGGGGACCTCCAAAAAGTTGCTAACAAGAAAAGGAGAGAAAAAGGCTAACTTTACACCAAAAATAAAAGAAGACAATAGATTTCTCTTTCACTTTCTGAATGGAATTTGTTTTATTCTCATAACATCTTCCATTTCTCTCCTTCCATATTGTCCACCAAATGCAAGCTGGGATCATTCTCCACCATTTCTTCTGGCTCTTACTTCCTCCTCTCCTAAACCAACAGCTCAGTAGGTCAGCAGTGTGTTCTGGCATAGTCCAGTTATTGTCTGTGAGTTTCACGAACATGGACCAAAGCTGGGAAATGACTTTGCAATGCAAGAATAGGTGATTGTTGGTCTCATCTGTCTCATTGTAGAGAAAACCTCTGGATACTATTTGTTGGCCCTTCTTCTTCAACACTTCTTGCATGAGGCATGCTCTCATGGCCACCAACCATACAAAACACTTCACCTTGGTTGATGCCTGACTTGTCCAAATTTGTCTCCACCTTGCCAAACTGATTTCTTGAAGAGATCCCACTTCCTTTCTGTAAAGCTTGTTCACAGAAAACCTTCCATCCTCAGTGTGTTTACAGTTCATTATATCATTTCTTGTGGACAGTCATGGTATAAAGTTATGAGGCGGAGATGTTCCATCCAATCACAACCTCCAGAAAAGAGGCCAATCTGGATATGTTACAAGAAATTCTCCCTCAATGCAACATACCTAACCACAATCTGTCCAAAATTTTACATTCCATTAGCAGCTTTATATCTAATATATATTTGAACACCTCCAGCTGCCTTGTGATTTTATCCAGAAACTCACACTGTGTGGGGTTGCAACTATTTTCAAGCACCACCGCCGCTCTTTAGCAACCTACCTCCCTACTTACACAGAGTGTAGGTCTATTTCCTGCCACTTCCTCATCAACCAGTATTGTGCTTTGAAAGGTTTTTGACACCAAACCCTCCTTTAGTCATTGGCTTAATTAACTATTCTCATTTAATAAGATGGTATTTGATGATATTTCTTCTCTCACAATTATCCTCAGACATTATCCAACCCATTGTGACATGGCCTTGTCACAATTTCTATATCTGTTTGGCCAAGTGAAATTCCATTTTTCGGAATCCAGAGCATGATTTCCACCAGGAGTTTGACTCTTATCATACCAGTATTGAGTAACTTTATTCACCCATTAGTGCCTTGATAGTTTCTGATAAAGGCTTCTTCCTGATCCCATGCATATCCTCATCCACCATACCAAATATTGACCCCTTGTTTCATCATTAATTTGGAAGAAACATATATAAATGTTAATCACAACTTCCTCATTCATCTTCATTCTTCTATCTGTCCAAACTGACCATTCAAATCAATTTTTTTTACTATGCCCTTCATATGATTTGGCAACATCATCTGAAACTTCACTGGTTGATTATTCCACTGTTTACACAAGCTTTTTCTCAATTCAGTCAATTGAAACCATGAAAATTCTGTCTGGTTGTGTGTAACGATTTCAAAAGATTTCTTGCCTCGAGGGGAAAAAATCTTCCCCTATCGAGATTTCCCCGTCTTCATGCAGCTCTTTTCTCATTAAACAAGATATGATCACACATGAGTCACCTTAGACAAGCTTATAATGCTGCCTGAATGAAACTTATGTTAGCACTAAAGGATCAGAAACGATGCTGCAGAATCACTAAATTGCCGCAGACAGAGCAAGACTTGTCCAGCTCTTTTCTTGTCAGTATTAACAGAGGCAATGTTTTTTTCCCCTGTTGGACTACGGCTATTAAAATACTACCCCTAGTAAATTTTCAGCAAAGTCATTTCCCATTTCAAGAAAACTATTGAAGTCCTTCAACAAGAAGTTCGCATCTTGTTTTTCTGATTCTCCCCCAATTATTTCATAAGTTTCATTCCATAAACAAGAGGTTGAGACTAATACCATGAACGTTGAGAGGTTAGCTGAAATTTTGTTAAGGGCCTGATTATTTTCTTCCAATAGACGCCTTGTTCCAAGTAATGCTGCTAAGCAACACAAAAACCAGTTAGACAATTAGAGGCAAAGCTGCATGAAACAACTCGAGATACAAAACCAAAAACACATAGGAATTTCACAATAGCATTAGCAGAAGCATAAGACTCATCAGTAATTTCAGCAAGAGTTTTACCAGATTATGCTACATGACATATTTCAGTGTTTGCATGCATAAATTGGTCAAACAACATATATTGGTAACGTGAGGAGAACCTCAAGGCATTGCACCACTCAACATCTTGAGGTGATTATGTACATAAATTATCGAATGCTCTAGATTAGTCTGCATATTCCTGTCAATTAGAACATTTTGACAGTTGTATACTTGCATTTGGAACACGTAAAAAATTTCACTCCCTGCCTCTACTTATCCATATAAATCCTGTTTCCCTAAATTAGGTTGCAAGAAAGTTGTGCAACCCACACAAACAGTTCAAATATGGTCAACTTGTAACATCCCAATTCTTCTTACTTTAAACTTCCTTTCCCATTCAAACAAAAACATGCAAGACAACCTTTTTCCATCTCCTTCACTTTATCAGGATAGTGGTTTCCAAACTAAGGATTGTGAATTGTGCAAGAAGAAGATAAATAACGAATTGTTATTAAGATTTAAGAGTGAATATATTGTCGTTAGATTTTATAACAGGAGAAAGAAGAAGATTAAAAAATGATATTTATATATTTTTCACTATAGCAGATTGCTGTTCATCTGATACTAGAATGAATAACACACACTTTCAACCAGAAACATTATCTAGTAGCATCAGGTATTATTAGGTAAGCAATTATCTGTTACAAGATAACTGAAGTAACATCATTTAAGTCAATTTCAGGAAACAGCTATTTATTTTGAGAGATCATAGAACAACTTTGTTTTCTGGTAAAAGGAAAATGGAGAAGAATATCTTCCTATTGATAAACAGGTGAAACTAACCTCCTGATGACAAAACATCACCATGGCCATGATGATTCGTGGAGAGAGAATATGGAGCCAACCTCATAAGTGAAGCAGATGCACTACTCATTGAGGACATTTCTGCTAAATTATCCTGAAGAAGCATGAAAAATGTAATGTTTTTCTTTCTTTATGATAAATTATGCATAAAGAAAGATGCATGTAGATAGAAACATACCAATAGACATAAACAGAGAGATGATTAGTGATTAACGTCATGAGTCATGACATACTGAAACTATGGCAGAACATATGAACTTCCGTCAAAGTAATTCCACTAATTCAGTTCCTAAAAGTAGAATTTACTAGTTCATTAGTGATCTGAAATGTGACCATTCAGAAATTTTCCTGCAGCAGAGGCAAAACTGATTGGCACATTCTACTAGATATGTAGACAATCATATTGCTCCTTCCCATTAATAGCAAAAAGGTGATGCCTCAGTAAAGAGAAGA
>NC_064283.1:68564117-68711617 GCF_019186545.1 Solanum stenotomum | reverse complement strand
TAAATGGATCACAAAACCAAAAGACAAGGCATGAGCATTTTTTCCCAAAAACACTGAAAACCTTAGTCATAAGCAAGACCGAAAGAACTTTCTTTGGTCCAGCAACAGTAGTATGATTATAATACTTAAGAAGTTCTTTTTGGTTAAATGATTGAGTTCTCTAACATTGAATCACACTCTACAAATACAGGGAGGAGGTCATTTCTTTTTCAAAATTGATCGAAGTAGGTGTTGTCAATAGCCATTGATTTCAGGTAATAAAGATTGCACCCTCTTCCTCTTTATTAACAAGTTTAGTTACCTTTCGAGAAAGAAAGTTAAATACTTAATAGTTGGGTGTGAGTGAGTAACTATACTGACTCAACAGTTAGATAAAATACCTCGACAAGGATATTTAACAGATGATAAGACACCTATCAAGTGGATTTCATTTTAGACAGAATTTATTCATTAACAGCCAGCACCAAGTAGGCGATGAAAATTTACAGTTGCAAAAACTCACTCCCAATTAATCTAAAAAGGGGCTGGAAAACCTATAAGAATATCTAATTCATCAGTTTTTAACAAGTTACACCAAAAGGCCAAATGAGTATAGGCATTTGTACTTAAGTTTTTCTACTGATTCAGGTTAGTCTTCAAATAACTCTCTTTTCTCTCCTTCCAAATCACCCAAAAAAAGGGCAAGCTAGTATGTTAATAATACATGCTCCTGCTTTGTTTTCACAGCTCGTTTCCTGTATAGATTTAAGAAAGCCTCCTTCAGTACTAGGCACCCAATATCACTCATCTTTTTAAACTATCAGCCCATCAACGTTCAGAAACAAACTCCATAGCAACAACCTGTGTAGCAACAGATGGCATGTACCTTCACCATAAATCTCACACTTATAGCACCTACTACACATTAAAATCTTATCTTCTACAGAGTCGATTGTGTCAAACAACCATCAAATGTAACAATCCAACAAAACCCAACCACCTTACGATGTGCTTTATTCCTCCAGATAATCATCCAAATAAATTGAGGAGATGTTTGATGAAGAGATAACCTTATACCATACTCTGTGCTTCAACGAACTTCCCATCCTTTTGGTGTTTCCACCTCAGTCTCCGTCCCTTCTGGTAGAACATTTGCGCCTTCCAGTTTCCAGGAAGCTGGACCATCTTCTCAACTTCCTGATCCTCACAATTCCATCTGAAAATCATCTCCTAGCATGATCTGTTTTGTACTATGCAATGCTAGCATTAGTTTTCCCGGTAAAACTGAACAGTTGTGGAAATTCAACTTTAAGGCGAATATGTCCTATCCATAATTCCATATAGCATGCCAGAACTTTAGTTGAAACAATTCCTCTTCCTCCCGCAGCATCTGCACATTCTTCCATAATACAACTCCATGTGAATATTACTGGTTACTGCACGAAGGATCAGCTTTACATATTTAACTGGGATCACCTGTTCCTAAAGTTCATTGGAACCTGGCAATATCTTCACAACCAGTAATACAATTGATGTTGCTTCGGACTATCAAACTTTTATCCATAACTGCCCTCCTTTGTCTTAGTTACTTTGTTCCATTTCGCTACATGGAAAGCCTTATCCTCTATCTTCTTCACATAAAAATTCTCTCCTAATACTATCAAACCGTCTCTTTGCTTAGCTGGACCAAAGATGTCAAATTTAGGTAGATAAGCTAGTACATGGTCAGAATAGTAAAATCACATTTGAAAGCATGCGCATTTCTTTAAACTACCATGACTAAAGAAGTTTCAAACATAAAAGTTACAGTCAACAGTTTCTAGAAACTCCCAGATTCAGAAATTGGATAAATAAATAACTCACTGTGTCTGATCAGTCTAGACTTTGAGGAATCAGATAAGCAAATCAAAGTAATTTGTAATACCATATGAGATAAAGGGAACGTAGGAAAAGGATAAAAGGAAGTAAAGTAGATGATGGCAAACCTTCCTATCTTTCACTTTCTTCCCCAAACTATAGTCTTCAGGTTTCCTTCGCTTTCTCTTACAAACAATAAATAAAGATGTAAGCAAGCCTTCTCATCAAGCATCAGCTATGACAAGAAATGCTTCAGACTAATAAAAGGAGTCATCAGAAATAGCTTCTAAAAAAGAGATGAAGGATAGAGATAGATACAGTCAAGTGATTGAGAGATATTAAACAGCCTAGGTAGCTCACCGTGATCCACCTACATCTCAGTGCAACATCACGGACATTTTTATCGCGGAGTGATGCTGCAATCTTAATGTATTTCATTATACGTGGTTCATTGGCATACCTATTATCCAAAAAATTTGAAGGTCAGATACATACTTAAGGGTATATATTTTTGTCACAAACATGGATTGACATAAAAAATCTCAGTATCGACATTCAGTCAGAAACCCAAAATAAATCTACTTACTTGATAAGTCCTTCCTCCAGTTTGTACAACTCCTCGACCGTCCATTCAACAGCGAGGCCCGTATCATGCTTGAGCCCTGGCACTGTATCTATAAGAAAAGAATCTGAACAACTTCCATACTGACTAGTTCTTGGACTATTGCTACTAGAGCTATTGGTTGTCATCATTGTTGGATTCCCTGAATACAACATCCCTCCTCCTACACCACTATTATTTACATCGAAATTCACTCCAAGATGACTGTAGTAATCACTCATCAACATCATCTGAGATGATGAGCTACCAATTGCCCCTGATTGAAATGATAAAGCTTGCTGATGAAACCCTGTATTAGAATCTGCAGCCATTACTTCACTAAAGCATTTAACTTTATTCAAGTACTTCCAAGAAAATTCACTTAACTCCTGAATCCACCCAGAGCTACATAACAATAGGAAAAAGCAGCAGCTTCAAAAACCCAAAATTCATTTGGGGTTCATCACTGTTCCAGGAGATTAAAAGGGGTTGCAATACACAAAACTATACAGCACCAAGACAGTTCACTAAACTCTTCAATCCACCAAGAGCTACACAACAACAGAAGAAAAAAAAAGTAAAACAGCAGTACAATCAGAGCTTCAGAAACCCAAACAAGAAAAAACCCAAAATCTATCTGGGGTCCATCACTGTTCCAGGAGAGCAAAATTATACAATACCAAAACAATTCACTTTACTCCTGAATCCACCCAGAGCTACACAACAATAGAAAAAAACCAAAAACAACAATTAAAACATCAAAAAGACTCAAACTTTATCTTGGGATTCATTGATTTTCCCCAGTAGAGTAAAAGGGGTTTGCAACAAAACACAAAATACAGTACCAAGACAATACATTTCACCAAGATTCCTTAACCAAGGTGAAAATCCCCTTCAATACTAAAACCCCACTTGGGAATTAGTTTATTAAATTACATTGCTTCACAAGATTACCCATGAAATGAAACTCGGATATTTGGTGAAAGAATAAAAACCCAACATCAAAGAATCAAGAAATAGTACTTCATGTATGTATTAGTGGAGGTACAGAGTGAGAGAAATGACAGAAAAAAAGAAAAAAAAGGAGAAATCTTGTTGAAGTTTTTTTCTTTATCTAGTCTTAGCTTTTTCTTTTATGCTAAAAAAAAATAATAATAAAAATAAATTGAAGATTTTGGACCAATGATTTTACGTATATTATAAAGTTGAGACCTAGGATTAGACCTTTTATCTATTATCAGGACAGGAAATAAAATGTCGACATACTTTAGGTCTAATCTGAAAAGAAAAAAAAAAACTAATTTACAACCAATCTGAAAAAAAATAAAAATTGCAGTTTTTGCAACAAAAAATTCTGAAAAATGAAAAAAGAAAAATATTTTAAAATATATTTAATAAATAAAAGAAAAAAAAACATTCTAAAAAAAATCGTGTAAGAATTAAGAATTTCTCTTCCAAATGGTATCAGAATATATGAAAGAACTTGGGAAACTACACTTATTCTCGAAATAGTGTTAGAGGTGGAGATGATATGATAGATATCAAATCAAATTTGTTGACAACATAGTTTCAATTTTATAGTATTTGATATATATTCGATAGTTATAAGAAGATATCAAAAATATCAAATATCGTATTGAAGTATATATATATATATATATATATATCCTAGTATTAATACGAAACGAATGTTTAGACCATGAAACTTTCATTATTCTATCGGTCTATCTTGATTAAAAATCAAAATGTCTTTTTTATGTAATTAATTAATAAGAAAATTGTTTATATTTTCTTTTGAATATATATATATATATATAAAAGGATAAGCTATTAGTTCAAAAAATTGAAGTCATAATTCTCTATTATATGTGTAAATATAGGTCGCAGTTGAAAAAACTATTATTATCAATTTATCATATCCTAAAATATCAAAATAAAATTTAAAAATACCAAATAGTACAAAATTAATTTAATATAGTAGTAGTACAATATTTTAAAAATCAAAATACCTAACTATAAAAACAAGACTAAAAAATTATATTTTACCTAAGAATCTTAGGCTAAGATAAAAAATTATTGAATAGAATTTTTTTTAGATTAAAGTGAAAAGGGCGTTATACAGAGAAAAATATTTTGTTTTCAAGATCTAATGAATAACTTTCATATTTACTCGACCTTTCATTGGCATGGAAGGGTAGTCTTAATTAATTCATCAACGAACGATAAATATCTAAAATTAAAATAATGAGAAAAAAAATCAACGAGGCGAGTGTTCATTTTCCTTAATCAACCTCCACAAAATTAAAGGAATGATAGTGTACATGAAAACAAAAGTGAGAGACAACAAGTGTATAATTAAAGGCAAACAAGTTGCAGGTAAGAGAAGACAAGAAATGCCCTCTTGTTCTGAAAAATAAAATGATTATGCATAAAATTTGATTTTTTGTTTCTTTTTTACGCGCATGTTTGATGTGAAAATCAGATAAATTATTAAGTCAACAAAAGGAGTCAAACTAGTACACTCGGAGTCCTATTAGAGGTGTTCAAGAAAAGATTTAGTCGGAATGTCTAAGAGAAATTCAGTGTCAACTTTCAGGTGTCTCTATATATGTCATACAATGATAACTATATCGAGTCTCAAATAAATTGTATAAAATTGTGTTTCATCATTAAAGCTCACATTACTGTATCGTGAGGGTTTATCATGAATATATAAATTTTATGTTGATTGACGGTCTATCATGATTCTCCACGTCAAAAGAAAATGAATTCAAATGAAGCTCCCTCTCAACTCAAAGCTTTGACAATGTCACAATGGCATGTACTTATACATAATATTTTTCTCACTTAATTAGGTTAACTAATATTATTTTATTTTATCTTATTAAATAATTTAATTGTTACTAGTTAATATAATTTAGTGAATTTCTACCAACAAATACTATGCTCAACGCTCAAGGTAAAATCTAATAGATTTTTTAATATAAATATACTTAGAGAAAAATAAAGGTTAGAATGCAAGAATACATCTATAATTATGAAATTCATAAGAAAAAAAAATCGGAATCTATATATTTATCTTGATATAATGAAATTTCTATAATAATAATAATAGTAATTATTATTATTATAATATAAATGATCAAATTTTAATAAAGTTATTTTTACTTTAGAATGGAGCAGAAGTTAGAGTCAAATAATTTAAATTATAAGATATTGTTCTAAAACACATAGATCATAAGGGCCCGTTTGGTTTGTTGAATAAGCTAATATAATAATGTACATGCATTAATATTTGTTTATTTGTTTTTGTTGTTTTCATAAACTCTTCATTAGTTATTATAGAACTAGATACAAAGGTCCGGACAAGTCCGGGCTCAATATATATTACTTAATTTATTTAAATTTTATAATTTTGTTGTCACTTTTTTTAATAATATTTTTCAAACGTAATTTTTAAATAATATATGTGACACATGTGATATTTTGAAAGTCCTAATTTATAAGCAGCTATAATAAATTTAAAATGACTAAATTATCTTCAAACTTAATAGATATTTTCGAAAAGCACACATCGATCGAGACGTGTGTGCCTATTCCCTCTTATATATTATTAGTACATATGTGTGATCACTTTTTTTGGTTGTTTTGTGTATCGGCCTTAATTTAAATTTGAAATAAGAACATAAAAATAAGTAATACATAAATAAAGTTATTAAAGGACAAAAATAACCCCTATATATATGGTAATAATAATTATATCTCAGTCCCAAATAAATTGAAGTCCACTATATAATTATTTTATATTAAAACTTAAAAATATATTTTAGAATAAAGGTATTAAGTTTGAATTCTTATAATAAATGAAAAAGTTCTAATAAACATTCCACTCTATAATAAACTCTATACAATACGAGTTTAAATTAATCAAGACAATATAATTATCTAGTACCAAAGAGTCGTATGATGTGAGATATACAGAGTAAAATAATTTTAGGATAAAATGTAGGATTATTTTATTTCACATTTGATTGGATGTATTAGACAATTCTTGAATTATTAATCCCACAATTTTAGCCATAGTAATGAAACAAGTTATCACATAACTTATCTTAAAGTAAGTAGTTTCTAAAAAACTTATCTCAAAATAACTCGTTCCCAACAAAACGACATACTATACCACATTTTTGCCTTGTGGGGTTTGAAGGTCTTTTTGGTTCTACTGTTGCTAGCTGGCTCTCCACCAATAAGATAAAAGAATAAGATGAGCAATGGGAAGTGTGCAAACAAAATAAAATAAAATAATTAGAAGATACTTTTTATATTTTGTTGTATTGTGGGTAAATCTTGAATTGCAGCAACACAAAGTGGGAGTCCCAATAAGCAGGTTGATCCAATAATTGTTGGCAATTTTTTTATTTTATTTTTTGCTCTTTGTGATTTTTTTCTATTTTTCACTTTTGTTGTTGTTTGAGGAATAAATAGTAATTTTACAATTATAGAGTAATGTAGCTAACATGTTCATGGGGAAACTAAATTAAAGTCGATTTGAATTAGCTTATTTTAAGTGTTTGTAAACTAAAATAGGTTTTAAGTAATTTTATAGTGTTTAAATAAAAATGTTAGGTTGTCGGGGCGTAGGCAAAGGAGTGCAAAGTTGTTAAAATGATTATTTATACATGTATTTTACTAAACTATCCCATATTATATGATGTAAAGTGATTTGAAAAATAAGTATTTAATACTGAGGGTAAAACTTGAAAAAACAAATTATAGTCTTTTCTTGATATGTCAAAAGTGATAAGTAAAAATGAAAATCTATTTTAGGAATAAGTGACAAGTAAACTGTAAAAGTGAACACACATGGTATTAATTATAACAATAATAGCTTATTTAATGTGATTTTATAGAAAAGTTATCTCCGATAAACTCTCAACTCAAAAAAGTAATTTAAAAAAAAACACAGATTTTAAAATACAAGAGTGAAACAAGCTAAGATGAAAATACTAAAAAAAAAAATAAAAAAAAATATCAATAGCACAAGAAAATCGTTTAAAAAATTATATATGTATACAACTATACATATGTTGAAGCTCTTTGCCTAAGAAACTATAAATATTTTTGAATTCTCTTATTTGAATTTTTTAATCTCACTATTAAATTCTTTAGACCGGTGAAACAATATAGTTATGCTATATAGCAAATTAATCATAAGACGTGTGGTGAAATAGTTAGAATTATTTAATTTTTAAATAGATATTTTGAATTCGGATCATGTAAAATAGAATATTCTCTAAATCTTTTTATCTTTTCGTTCAACATGAATTTAATTAATTGAACAAGTTGAGTTCAATAATGGAGAGGTGAATATAGAAAATATATACATTTCACATGATAAAGTTTATTTCTTTTTTAAATTTAAAAGGTAATATAAGTCTGACCACTTTTATAGTACAAAATTTCTTATATTTTAGTTTTTTTAAAAATTAACAAGTATGAATCCATTCAAATTAAGGTTATTCTTGTAATTTTGTAGTACTAAGTCAGGTTATTGTGCAACATGTTCTTTTCACCCATAATTCTTTACTTGTAGTCTGGACGGGCATTTGGCATTTGGCATTTGGTTCGGAATTGATAGTTAAAAGTAAATATCAAATACTAAATTTTTAAATTTCGATTTGATAGTTCGGTAATCAGTAAATCAAACTTCGATTTGGTGTGATATTCGATAATACCATATTGAATTTGTAGACGATTGTATTACAAAGTTAATATTATTGCTCCAATTATATCTATTTTTCTATGTAGATGCACGATATAATAGAAAATCAACGAGTAAGTAGACATCAAAAAAATTAAATTGATGCAATTAAAAGACATATGTATTTGGGTTGTTTATGTTTACTATTTAACTTTTTCTACGAACTTGTACTAATGAGTTATGAACTTGTTGATATACGACCTTCATTAAGTAAATAATTCGGTATTCGGGAAATACTGAATACCAAATGATTCTAATGTCTCATACCAAACCCAAATCCAAATACCGTAATTCTAAAATTTTACTCCTGAATACCATACCAAATATCAAATTACCAAAAAATTGATTTAATTCGGTAATTTGATTTTTAGTATTTTATGCCCGACCCTACCGGTAGTGGCATAATGCCATGGACATTAATATAATAACTTGTTTAGTGTGAGGTTATGTGCGCTTAGATTCTTTATTTTTATTTAATTAAGGTTTGAATCATTCAAATTTTCTTATTAAGTATATCTATTTATTTTTTTATTTTTTTTAAAAACTCATATATTAGCTTTTAATAGATTAAAAACATTCATACTTTATACAAAATATAATCTCATTAAAATGTTCACTTAAAATTTTAAGTAAATATAATACTTATCACTATTTTATTTGTTATTATTATCAAGCATCTCATAACTATCACGGACAATTACTATAAAAATCACTAAGCATCTATCAATACCAATCACCTCTATCATTAGTCAGAACTGTATAATCACATTATACAATTGTCCTCAAATCATTAAATCCAACCAACAACAACGATGTTATTTCTATAGTCTCCACCACAATCAACACCATTACTATTCCCACTTCATGCCACTACAGAACGAAAATTATTAGCATCGTCCATCAATCATGGACACCATTTCACAAGTATTAGTGAAGAAATTTCCTATTTATATGAGTAAAAATAAAAAGCATTTCATCCCCAAATTGATATTTATGTACTTATCGTAATTCTTTAAGTTATATTTCATATTGAGTGGACATGTAAAATTAGGACATATTTGGCTGTAAAAAGTAGTTATTATTTTTAAAATAACATTTTATTTTAATTAAAAATTAGTGTTTGCTTATTAAAATTTCAAATTCAACTTGAAATTGTATTCAAATGAAAATAATTTATAACTTATTTTTCAACTCACTTTTTATTTTTTTTAAACTGTATTCAAGTACATTCAAATATAAATATTGTTTTACAAAAAAATATAATCAAATCAAACTAATGCTTTCCACAAGAAGCAATATAATGGTGGGCTAATAGAATTACAAACTCACTTTGAAAATAAAACATATGGAGATTAATCTTTTTGGTAATTAGCACCCTTCTACTGCTCAATGGACTATTGGCCAATTTCAAAGATGGAAAATTCTTTATAGTATCAAAAATAATAGATAATAACATATTGTAAAATATTGATCCAAGTATTAATTGTATCTGACACAGATGAGTTCTTTCCAGATTTCTTTTATTACTTAAAAAATAATACACAATAACCTGTCTATAAAACAAAAAGTGACAAAAATACTATATTTTTTTAGATTTATGAAATTTAAGATGCAATAAAGCATTAGACCTTTCTTTCATAAAAGTTAAAACCAAAATGGCATCATTGCTTTAAAGGTGGGAAAAAACAAAAAAAAAAAAGCCTCTTAGCTAGGCTTGAACTCGCAATGATGTGATATAATGCCACAACTTTAACGTGTACACTTAAATAAGTTGTGATTATAAAGTATATCATTATATATAATCCTTTATTAGACTATTTATACATATATACATTTTTTTAAAAAGATTACTGGGTGCACATGTATCCTCACGCAATCAGGTGGGTCCGCTTCTGTCAGTGAGTGACTATAACTATTCACATACTACAAAATCAAAAGACGTTTGTCACGCTCCAAGCCTACACCCTGAGCGGGACTGGCACTGGAAGATCATTGATGGCCCCAAGCGAACCCTTGGCCTGGTTTACTTAACTCAGCGGAAGACTCAAACTCAACAAAGATAAGTTCATATAATAAACTGAAATGTTATAAAGGAACACTCAACTGGCCATTAAGGCAAACTCAAGTCTCAACATGGAATAATGACAATGAAAAGACTAAAGGACTAACATCTGACTGTCTATAAAGCCTCTAATAATAACTGAGATGGATGTTGGGACAAACCCCACAACATCCTAATGAGCTAAACTAGAAAACAATGAAATGGATCCTCCGTAATGCAAGGAGGCTCACCAACAGACTCTGAACTGCTCACTGGATCAACAATGCGCCGGAATGCCGATCCTAGTTACCTGTGTCTACATCATAAGACGAAGCAGGCCAACTGGCATCAATACATTGAATGTACGAGTATGCGAGTTGGAATGCTAAAACAACATAGGCTTAAAATGGAATCTGAAAGAAACACTTACCTTGACTCTTCTCAACTCATGAATACTTAACTGAACTCATTTCAATATAAAACAGTTTAAAACAAGTGCAATATAAAGAAAAGTTGTTTAAAAACATGATGTCAACTCTGTGTATATACAAGGATACAACATAACTCTGAAATGTATGTAAAAATACAATAACTGATGTATATAAAAATACAATAATTGTTGTGGGTGTTTCTCTAACCGACAACGATCACATAAGAGCTATAGTAATGATACAACAATCCACCTCACGCTGCCAGCGCATCCTATACTCGACCAAAGGTATATGACCTGAATTACTAAGTGGATCCACTAGTTTATTGTGAAAAGGGTTCATCCAAAAAGTATGACCCTTTTCTACCCATGGTGGCTACATGGTTTATGGGGGCTGTGAGTTGTCTGAACTCTCCCTCATATCGGTGCTCAATACTATTCCCAAAATATATTAGCTCTTTATGTTTTAAAAACATACTTCTTCTGTGATTTGAGATTAGTGCTCAAAAACTTAGCTCAAAGGTTTATCCTAGAAATCTCAGTTTCCCTGCTTGCTTCATTTAGAAAGCTATTACTCTTTTCTGAAAGCTAGCCCGAAGGCTCTTTGAAAATCTCAGTTTCCTCTCTTATTTAAAATGTGAAAACATTTTAAAATCTTTTTGGGAATACATAGTCCCCATATACTTCTTTGAAGAAAAGAACTTCAACTTTACTCTTTACTGAACTCAAACTTAAGTTTTAAAACAAAGTTCAAACATTTGTGAAAGACTTTTGTAAACTTTAAGAACTTATCTTAACTTGACTCCTGACTTCTCTTGACTTTGACCTTAACTGCTCTTGACTTGACTTTTAACTGATCCTTGAATTGAATTATGGATTCAAGGATTAAGATTTATGATTGGAAAGATCACATGATGTTTAGGAATGATTCTAGATAGTTAAACATGAAAAAAGATCAAAAATCAATATTTGAAGGTGGGTCCGCGACGCGGAGACATAATTTAATTTTGGTTCCGAAAACGTCTTTTGAGGCAGAACACCTCGTGTTAGCTCTGCGACGCGAAGCTGAAATTTTAATTCTGGGAACAGGTTGCGCGACGCGCCATGTTTAGATTTCGCCCTTCAAAATTTCCTCTTCGTTTTTCTTCCCCAATCCACCCAAACTCGATTCTTTTTCTTAAATCACTTTTAGATACAGATACCCAGCAATGTACCTAAAAACCTAACTCGAAACGACCCTATAATGCGACGTAACGAACTCAGAAACTTCCCAACTCAGTCAAATTCAAGAACAATATATGAACTCAAGAATAGGTTTCAAGATCATCAATATTCAAATGCTTTTAGGACGAATCCAAACTGAAATAAATATGTTTTGCACGTGGGAGACTGATCCCAACGTTTTGAAAGCCTCACATACCTGATAGAAGTAAATACTTGGCGAAACTCTAAGTTCTTTGATCGATCTTGATGAATTTGCCCTTTTCTCCTTCTTCTTTTCTCTCCTCCTTTCTCTTTAGCCCTAGCGTGAAATCCCAAGTTCTAAAACTGACTAAGTTCTGAATTGACCCATATTAAACTCCTAAAATCGGATTAAAATAACAGGGCAGTGAAAAGACTAAAATACCCCTTATATTTCCAAATTGGACATTTTCTTAATCCAACATCCCAACTTCTAAAAGGCATAACTTGCTCATACGAATTCGGAATCGCGCAAACTTGGCGGCGTTGGAAAGATCATTCCAAGAGCTTCCCAACCATATCTGAAACTACACCTAACTCATCCCGAGCTAGTAGTTATGGCCATCTGAAGTTGACCAAAAACTCAACTTTAACTTGCTTACAATTTTCCAAATTTCCTTATACTTTCCAAAAATAACTATTTCCAGATTTTTAAACTTCTTTCTAGTTGCGAGATGTTACAACGTTCTCTTACAAAGTGAAAAAAATTGATACCTTTACAAGAGTACAAAAGTAAATAAAATCAAAATACAAGATATTGAGAAATTTACTTTGTGATCAAATATTTTAATTCTAACATTAGGCCAAAACCTAGACAAATGAAAGCTAAACACAGTAAAATCCAATTCGATCAAACCCAAAATATGATAAGATTATATCAATAAACAAGATCAAATAAAAGTAGATAAAGTAATAAATACATAAAATTACAATTATATCAGACGACTACATTTGGAGAGGATATAGAATTATAAGACCCACACATACTAAATTTGATAGATAATTACTTTGAATTATACGTTTTTAGCAAGAAAAAGAACTGTATAAGCATATTCACGAAAGTTAGTTTGTATTTCGATTAACATTCCTTAGTTTTTGTAATAAGAATAAGGGAAAATAGAAACATAAAATAAAACAACATTTTTCTTTAACTTTGTTTGATTTGATTTGGTTTTAATTTTAAAATAAAAAGTGACATATTGTATTTGACACCGTTTAAAAAAATTAAATCAATCCAAATAAATATTAATTTACAGATTTTAAGTTCTCTTGAGTTTGCATGTAAATTAATATAGATACTTGAACCATGCCATATTTCAACTGAACATCTGAATACAATATCGAGTATTTTTTCATTAGATACTTTCGACTTAAATTGTAAAAAAAATTCTCCATGTATCCTTAAATGCTACATAAAATATATCACATTATTTAATTGTACACATCAACATCAATTACAATAAGCTTTAGGTTTACAGTTTGGGCTAACACATATAATCAAGGAGATAATATATTTTAGGTGATAAATTTATTTACGTAATAAACTCTTGAGAACACACACAATCTCTTCCTTTTCAAAATTCATAAGTCCAAAGTGTTTAATAGCAATACATTATCATATATAAACATTCATTTAACTTGAAGTCAATTAATATCTTTGTCTTTCAACTTTAGCAATGCACAAGTATGCACTCGTTTTTTCCTGATAATTGCTATATCTGCACAATCAAATTGAAGGACCTAAATGTCAATTGAAATCAAATCTATCGTAACATACTATAATTTAAGTGTCTAATTAAAATTTATCACAATTTCAACCTAATTTTTAAAAATTAAGTGTATATTCATGTTGCTTTGCCCCAATTCTTCTGCAAAAAGCCCTGATCCTTCACATTTCGTCTCCTCACTCGCACAGCGGGCCGTATCTCTGCATGCCATTTCTCCGTCAATTCAACCAATCGCTCAGTTCCTCTCACTCTCCGTGTTCACAGGTACCCTTTCTCGCTCTATGTTTTTGCTTATAGTTTTCTTTCTCTAAGCATTTCCGTGCCTGAGCTTGAACAGCAACAGATATGCATTCGTCATATGGCTGTAGTTTTTTTTTTTTTTTTTGGTGCAACTACTAGTATAACCCTAGCTATGGGACTTGAAATGGGTGTCGGTGAAATTGTGTAAAGCTCTTTAATTTGTAGTGTTTGTTAGGAGACTTGGTATGCCCTACCGAATGAGAACGATGTGTGAGATTTCGGTAACCCCGTTAATTTGGCAGTGTTGGAAAGAAATAAGCTCGAGTGAAACTGAATGGATATGTAGAACTTCAACTAGTTCGAGATGAGGTGTGGTTGATTAATTGATGAGCTTCGGTTAAAAAGCCTCAATTAGTACCCTTTCTCATTCTCTGTATCTTGCTCTTTGTTTCCACTTATAGTTCCGTCTCTAAATATCTTCGTGCTTGAGCTTGAATAGCAACAGATATGCATTCGTCATATGGCTGTATTTTTTTTTAAGTGTAACTAATAGTATAACCCTGGCTATGGGACTTGAAATGTGTGTTGGTGAAATTGTGTAAAGCTCTTTAATTTGTAGTGTTTGTTATTGGAAGTGTTGAAAGAAATATGCTCAAGTGAAACTGAATGGATGTGTAGGACTTCAACTAGTTCGAGATGAGGTGTGGTTGATTTATTGATGAGCTACGGTTAGAAAGGCTCAATTAGTACCCTTTCTCATTCTCTCTATCATGCTTTATGGTTCCTCTTGTAGTTTTTTCTCTCTATTCAGTGCCCAACATCTCCAAGCTTGAATTTGAATGGCAACATATATGCATTCGTCATATGCCCCTTGCTTTTTTTTTAGTATAACTACTATAACCCTAGCTATGGGACTTGAAATGGGTGTTGGTGAAATTGTGTAAAGCTCTTTAATTTGTAGTGTTTGTTAGGAGACCTGGTACCGAATGAGAATGATGTGTAAGATTTTGGAAACCCCCTTAATTTGCCAGTGTTGGAAAGAAATATGCTTGAGTGAAGTTGAATGGACATGTAGGACTCCAACTAGTTTGAGATGAGGGGTAGATTGATTGATTGATGAGCTACCGTAAAAAAGTCTCAATTAGTACCCTTTTCCTCACTCTCCCTACTTGCTCTATGTTTCCAATTATAGTTCTGTCTCTAAACATCTCCATGCTTGAGCTTGAATAGCAACAGATATGCATTCGTCATATGGCCATAGTTTTTTTTAGTATAAGTACTATAACCCTAGCTATGGGACTTGAAATAGGTGTTGGTGAAATTAGGTAAAGCTCTTTAATTCGTTGTGTTTGTTAGGCCTTGGTATGCCCTACCAAATGAGAATGATGTGAAAAGATTTTGGCAACCCCCTTAATTGCCAGTGTTGGAAGAAATAAGCTCGAATGAAACGGAATGGACCTGTAGGACTCCAACTAGTTCGAGATGAAGCGTAGTTGATTGATTGATGAGCTATGGTAAAAAAAGCTCAATTAGTTTCTTCTCATATCCACATAAAAGATTTAAGTTCACTTACTTAGCACTGTTAATGTAACATGACAGTAGTAATTGATTTGCTTGAGCTGAGGGTCTTCCCGAAATAGCCTCTCTACCTCAGAGAGGTAGTGGTAAGGCCTGCGTACACTCTACCCTTCCCAGACCTCATTTTGTGGGATTTCATTAGGTTTGTTGTTGTTGTATAATATAAGAATAAACTGGAATAGAGCGGAAGGACTCATGTTGCCGACCTGAACTAATTTGGTGTCGAGGAATAAAATCTTTTGTATGGAAATTTATATTTAAATTCACAGCATATTTTGAATTGATGTAGAGAAAAAAGAGGGATTGAAGAATTAAATATCAGATGTGGAGGTTTTTTTTGTATTTCACTTGCTTAGTACTGTTAATTTCTATGCCGTTTAACTGGACTAAAACGGCGCCCTAACCACATCTCTTTTTGTTATATGTTACATGCTTTATGTTGCATGTCTAAGCCATATTCCTTTATGGATCTCAAAGCTATATGTATGCTATTAATGAAAGCGATACAAGTAATTTCAAATTGTTCAGTAATGGAACAAAATGATCCCCAATACACCTATGGTGTGACCTAGTTGTCAATAAAGTGGGTGCAAACCTGGGAGACCATGGTTCAAGTCTCAATAGAGACAAACACCGCTATTGATTTCTTCCCATTTGCCTAAGCTTCCGTCGACAGAGTTACCAATACTTGTGTTGGTGGAGGTAACATCTACGTGATATAATAGTCGATGTGCATGCAAGCTAACCCGGACATCATCATTATGAAATATGGGTCCAAATAGAAGGAATTGACATAGAGAACTGGTACAGTTGACCTCATCTAGTGCAAAGTTGAGGCTCAGTTATTTTTTTGGTGAATTAATTAAATTATATTAGAACATCAAGGAGATGCAATGGTTACAACTAAGATCAAAGTTGCTTCAAACATGAAAATAACATGAAGCTAACTGTGCAAAAACCTGTAAAGCAGCCAAAAAGATAAACCCCCTTAAACTCTACTGTGCTAGAGTGAGGGAGCTAACAAAATCCAAAAAAATTATCCATAGTTTTTACAGGGGAGAGAAGGTGCCAATTATAAAGCCGAACTAAACACCTAATCTTAATGGTTCTTAAGGGATTGATATTCCATCAAAGCATTTGCAGTTTGGGGCTCAGTTAATTGATCGACTCGTATGCATATAATATACAATAACAACATCATACCCAATGAAATTCCACAAGTGAGGTCTAGGGAGGGTAGAGTCTACACAAACCTTACCCCTACCTCATAGAGGTAGAGAGGCTGTTTTCGGAGGACCCTCGGCTCAAGTACAACAAATCAAAGTGGGTATGAAATGGAAAAAGACAGTGAAAAAAAACCTAACAACTAATAATATGCATATAATATAAAGATAATATTAGACACAGAACATTATAATTGATAAATTGAATTTGAGAGAAAGGAAAAAGAGGGGGTGGGGGGGAGGGAGGAAGTAAACTTCTGACTCTAAACAACAAAGTTAAACTTTTGTTATGCTTGTGCAGAAAATAGTGAAATGAAACCCTTGAGAAAATATTTTCCCACTCTGCTAAGTGAAATTTCTTTCCCTCCTTCCCTTCCTAAAAGAGAATTCTCATTGTATTCTCCAATTTGTAATAACTCTTGCAGGCATACAAAAGAGAAATGTAAAATATGTGGTAATGTGGAAATTTGAGGGGATCAACTTAAGTTGTGTAGGATTCCGAAACTGCAATCTTAAACTATGTACATGTGAAATATGTACCCTAAATGTTGTACATTGTGGGGTCGTTTGGTAGGATGTATTACAGAAAATAATACATGTATTAGCTTTGATATAACTAATCCCTTGTTTGGTATACTTTTTTAACATATGTATATTTAATACAAGTATTAGTTTGTATTAGTTATACTTCCTAGTTGGTATTATCCTATGTATAACTAATACACATCAAGCCATGTTACTGGTGGGAGGTGACATGTATCCTGTGGAATTAGTCGAGGTGCGCAAAAGCTGTCCAGGACACCATGGTCATAAAAAAAAATCTTAGCTTAACTAATCCCTACATTACTAATTCTTGGATTTCTAAGACACTCTCTTCAGTACTATTCTCATACACACTAGCAAACAACCCCCATGTGATGTAAGATGTTTGTGCCTACATTAAAAAAGGATTTTTTTCCTTTGATCAATTTTAACCAGATTTAGAAATGTAGATGGAAACACGTCAGGAAGAATGTTTATTTTGTCCGCACGAAGATAAGTTGATCAAGATGAATAAAGAAAGTTCAAAATTAGTTGCAAAACATAATTACATGTAATTTTTCTTCTTTTATTTTGGCTATGACTGCCTCCCTCCTTCTCTAATTGTCTCTTCGAACTGTAACTAGTGTTTCCCTTTTACACAGAATGTTTACCCATATACTTTTCACTTGTATGATTGATAGCGGAATCCTGTCAAAAAAAAGTTGATTATGACAAGCATTTCATCTTCACAATTGTCAATAGTTACCATTAAATTGAGTAAAAGATAATGAGATATTGTTGAGTCGTATGTCAATGGGAATCCCTTTGTTCCCATTTTAATTTATGTTTTTTCACTTTTCAAGGGTCAATTTGGCCAATATTCTGTGTGAGTCACATCTAATTTTTCTTTGAGAATATGCTTTTAGAGACTTGTAAACTTCATGGAAACTATTATAAGTCGCATACTGTTGCATTTCAAAATGTTTTGTGAAATAGTATGAATCAGTTTAACTCTGGGAAATCGAAAGTAACCATCACCCTGCAGCAGAGAGAATGTCTTCTTAAGTGGATTTGTATTTACTTTGTTGTTGCATTCCATTATTATAGAAGACCTTCTTAATCTTTTCCTGGAACTTCTCTCTCTCTTAAATTTGAAATAAAACATTTTCTTTTTATACCAAAAAACTACAAGTACATAAATTTGAAATAAAATATGACAGGCCAACCAAATAGATGAAAGCAAAATAATTATCTCAAAGAAGCAGCACTAGAGGATCACTGTTTTTATTTCTTCAAGTAATTTTAGCAGTGAAATGGCATCCCCAGCTTGGCTCCCCCAGGAAACGCAGTCTTCAAGCTCACAGACATCTGTTATGAGTTCAGCCACTGGAGAACCAACTACAAGCTCTTCAACTCCAAATGCAGATTCAACTCAGGAAGCTGCCCAAGGGAAATTTATCTCCCCTCCTGGATATAGTGTTTGTCGGGCTTCTTTCTCTTATATGAATGCTAATGTCCCTTCTGGAAGCTCTCAACAGTTATCTTCAAGTCCTGTTAGTCAATCTTTGCATTTTATGTTTTTGGAGATACAGTGGTTCATCTGGAGAGACTTCGAGTGACTTGGCTTTTGTTGCAGGTCATTCCATCAACTTCTGCAGGTTCTTCAGCATTGCTCCAACCTCCCATTCCTGGCCAGTCTGCAAATGTTGGCTCTTCATTTTCATACAACATTTCACAAACTGATAACAATTTCTCCAGTGGCCTACAGTTCTCGTCTAGCACCTTGAGGGTTAGTTTCCTTTGATTGATGAAAGTAATATTACATCATACATTTTGGCTGACATGTATTAATAGAATGGGTTACATGTATTCAGTGTTTACTTTGGGGATGTTTCCACATCTAGATGTCATACGAAGACTACTGTTTTCTATTGCGTAGCCGTGCCAATTATAGTGGCCAGTTTATGTAACATATGGTATATTAGATCAGGTAAATGTACAATGGGAAAACTAACATTGGATCTGCTCGTGAGAAGCCTGAAGCTGAAGTGGAATCTTTCACCCTGTAGGTTTGCAATTATCAGAGTTGAAGTAAGTGAAGTTGGCTAAAATCATAGTGTGTAGGATTGTGAAGAACATGCTGTGCACTTTAGGATGTGTAGTCTAAGTCCATACAGGAGAACAATATTTGGAAGGTATGCTAGGGCTGGAACAGTGGCAAATACTGGATAGGAGGTCTTTTCCTTTTTTTTTTTAAAAAGGGAAATGAGTAACTGACATGTTTTAGGAATTTCTCCTAGACACCCTTTGCATTGTACCTGGGGTTTCATTTGGTTAGAATTGCATCCTACAATTCAGGAAGAACATAACTGTTGTCTACGGTGGTCAGTTTGGAAGAAAAGGAATGGTAGATGTTTTGAAAATAGATCCAATTCCATTCACAAGGTCAAATGGAATTGTATAGAGGCCCTTCAAAGTTGGGAAGAAGTTGGGGTTCTGGCAAGAAGCAGATGTAGATGGAGAATCATACCGGCCAGCATATGGTGGACAATCTGGAAGGAGAGAAATTCTAGGTGTTTTGAGAACATAGCAAATAGTATAGAACAAATCAAATTGAATTGTATCTTGATTCTTATGTTTTTGGTGTAATCAGATTCGGTCTAATGATCCTGTATCTATTATTGATGTGTTAGATTCATTATAGATATGGGATCATAGCATCTGGATTTACTTGTAAATATGGCCCTAGTACAGCCCATGCATTGATCTGTTTCTATCAATAGACACAAAGTTACCAGTTTCAAAAAAAAAATGGAATTGTATAGTATCCTTACTTTTTTGGTGTAAACAGTTGTGTATAGTTGATACAGACCAGATTGTAGATTTGATAGGAAGCTTGTAACTGACACTTTTGGTGGTGACCAGCAAGCCCTTAATGCTGAAGAATACAATCTTACCAGTTTCAAAAAAATATATCAAATTACATAGAAACTTTACAAGGACATTTGCAGATTTCTAATCTACTTAAAAGGTACCTATTGGTTTTGCATTTTAATTTGTACATCGCTTAAGAAGATAAGAGTTAACAAATCCAAAATGCTAGAAGTCCTTGTTTGCTTTATGCTTTTACCGTTCTGGTGCTATAATTTAGTAAGTTCATTTCTGTAATATATCCTATGAAGCTATGTCTATAGGTGTGATTTAGCTTTTAAAGCAGTTGGCAGCTCTGTTCAATCAACTCTAAAGACAATATGTTGCTTTCTTTCGGAATGCCCTTTGTGTTGTGTTCTATGAAGGGCTGCTTTGAAATATCTGTTACTCTTTGCTCCCTTCATCCGCTACTGTTGGCAAGTGTGAGGGCTGCACTGTTCTATTTGGAATATTGCTTTGTTGAAGTCTTAATCTTGTTTAGGAAGTCTGAGTCATCATTTGTGGTGATTGACCTTTGCACTAATTATGAAAATTGTATTCATGGATTTTCTTAGGATTCTCCCTTGTCTTTGAGAGAGTGCTATTTTTTTTAAAAAAAAGTTCTCTTTTTGCTGGCGTTGGTGCGTGTCTGACAAGACCTATCTGTTTGTGGCAGCCTGCTGCTCCTGATCATTCTGTGGATGTAAAGAATGCATCTCCTGCAGCATCATTACAGCCTCCTCTTCCTCTGGTGTCCACAAGGTTGAGCTCATTCATGCCTGGAACTGCAGCAGCTGCAGGCCCCTTGATAAGTGGTTCAAACTTGTCTTTCAATGGAGGTCCTCAGATGATGCAGACAGATCAAACAATGAAACCTGTATGTGTTACACTGTGTCTCTTGAAGTTTAAAGCATTACTTATGCCTGTTGAAGACTGGTCTAATATATATAAACTGAATGCAGAGCATTTTCTATTTTGAGCAATTGAAACAATTGATCATGACTTCATTTATTTCAAAAAAAACAATTGATCATGACTTCATAACTGATTGGTCTTATTCTAGTTGCAGAATAGACGGGTAGATGTTGCACAGGAAACAGGAGGAATGACTTCTGCAACTTTTGTTATGCATTCTGTTTCACAGGCTGTTCATATGAGTTCTGGTTCTTCGACAGCTGCATTTCCAACTTCTCATATGGGCTCTCCAAATATAATTAGAATGCCCCACGCACCTCAATTTCAGGTTCCAGCAGGAGTTCCTAGAAGTCCTGTTACTCCTGGTCTTGGTCCAGCTATACCTTCATCTTCCAATCTTACTGCTACAGCCTCACCCGGAGGTCCTTCTCTACCCTTGAGACCCAATGCGTCTCCTGTTCATGTTCTGGCCAATCCATCTGTTCAGCAACAAACATATTCTCCCTATTTTTCTCCAACTCCTATTGCTCCATCTCACCAGGGACCTTGGTTGCAGCCCCCACCAGTCACTACCATGCTAAGACCACCATTTCCATCATATCCTGCAGGTTTTGCTGTTCCCTTTCCTTTGTCAGCTACTGGTGCACCACTCTCTTCAGTGACATTGCCTGATACTAGACCTCCTGGTGTTGCCCCAGTGGCAGCTCCACCTGGAGTGCCGACTACTGCTAGCCAGTCAACCCATGCTTCAGGGTTGCAGCCAGAGTTACCTCCTGGAGTTGGTATGCATATAGTCCTTGTTAAGAAAATTCTTTTCTTTCAATATGCTTGCTATTTTTCCATTTTTTAGTTCACAGCATATGACATTATTTTTTTCCTCCCCTTCAGACAGCGGTGAGCATGTAAATGATGCTGACACAAAACAAGGAGCTTCAACTAGTGAACAACTGGAGACCTGGACTGCTCACCGGACTGAAACTGGAGCCATATACTACTATAATTCTTTGACAGGAGAATCTACTTACGAAAAACCTGCTGGGTTCAGGGGAGAGGTAGGTATATCACTTCTCTGTCTTTGAGCTTTAAGCAGTTGCATAATTTATAGGTGTCGTCTTCATTTCAATATGGGTAATGGCAATCTAGTACTGCAATTCTCACAAGATAATAGGTCAGGGCTATGTCTAAATGCTTTCACTAGCACACAGTACTTCATTTTTAATTTTTTATTGAAGAGCCCGCAGCTCTTCTAGATCTTCTCTGTCTCATGAACAGGTGACCTACTTCTTGTCCTTATCTTTTGCACATGAAGCACTAACTAACACATGAAATTTTCCTCTTCCTCAAATTCTGACCCCTAAGAATTACCCCCTCGCTGCTAGCCAGCTTAAGACACGCCTTCCTAGGTAACCCAGGAATCCATACCGAGAGATGAGGAAAGTTCGCCTCCTCCCCAGTTAGTAGCTTATCATAATAAGACTTTACAATGAAGACACCACTATTACCCTCCACCTACCTCCAATCATCAAGGTTTAACTGTGAGATATTTTTTTTGTGGGGCAACTTCATCAAACTCTGGAACTCTGCAATCTCTTAGTCTTGCAAGTTCCTCCTAAACCTCAAATTTTAATGAACTTCTCCATCCACAGTTTATTGACTTCTTTGGTGATGACTATCGTAGTTTAGAGTAAGCAAGAGTTGGAACTTTTGCTGAGATGATCATTTTTTGGCTTGGATATGGTTAATTTGGCTACAGGGTTGTGCTAGAAATTTTAATTGCATTTTGTATAGTAACATTGCTAGCAAAATTTAACTACAATGATCTGTCTGTGACATAGTTTGCCACTATTTCCCCCCTCTATCTATTAAAGCTTATTGTCTTCATTATTCACACACTTTACTTATCCATGCATGTCAATTATCTTTCATAGCACATGACAATGATGTTTTCCCCTTCTGGTGCAGCCTGGCAAAGTAGCTGCACAGCCAACTCCTGTTTCATGGTAAATTTTGATAGTATAATAACTTTTTGACTTGTACTATTGTATTTTGTGCTTCTAAATAAATTCATTATATTATATTAAATGAAGTAGCATGGTGAGTGAAGATTCATATAGTATAGCTGACCACAACTTGTTTGGGACTGAGGGTAGTTGTTTATTCATGTGAATGCACCCTCAGATCTAGTGGCTTATTTTACATGGCCTGACTGCTTACGTAAATATTTGCATACATGTGGTGTTCTTCAAGTGCACAAGCAAAAATGGTGATCTATTGGAGCACACATATTGATAATATAAATATTTTACCAGAAGTTTATATGCTAATGCTGGGAGGTTCATTGAATTGTCCCTTTTTAATTTGTTTATGTTGGTGAACACTTTTGAGCTTGGTCGATAATACTGGATCCATAGCCTTTGTAGCCTATAGAAAAAGACTACCCATTAACTGTAAATGAATGATAGTGGATAATATACATACAAGAATCTGTTCATGAGCTCAATGTACCATTGTGTTCCAGAGAAAATGTGCTACTTCTTGCATTCTCAGATTTTTAGGTTCCATGATTTATGAGGTTCTGTTCATGATGCTTCTCCTTTGTTTCTTTCCCATGCCATACATAAAGTACGCATTCTAGTTCAGCGGAGACAAAAAACACTAGGCGATTCTTCCCATCTTTCATAGCTTTGGTGGACAAAGTTACCTGATACCTATTGTTGGTGGGAGGTGGCAGGTATCCTTTGGAATTAGTCGAGGTTCGTGAAAGCTGGTCTGGATACCACGCTCATAAAAAAAGAAGTAAGCATTCTAGTTTCAGAATGAACATTTTAACTTGAAATCCAATGGAATAAAATTAAAATAAAGGACCATTCAGCCTGGATACGACTATGCAAAGAAAATGCTCAGCAGAAAGACAATCTTATCAAAATCAAAGAATGTTCAGCAAAAGGGTAAAATACAAGCCTCTTAGAACAACTAGTTATAACTGACTTTTATCCTTGTTATTCAAAGCACAATGTTAAGCTTCATAGTTCTGTAAGATCCCTGAGCAAGTCTTAATCAAGTGTACCTCTTGAACTGAGATTTGGCTTTTATCTGTTCTTCTCTTAGATCGACGCCAGTAATTAGCTGATACGTCAAACTTCATTACTTGCCTTTGTAATTATGTGAACAACAATATGCAAGAGAGATATCCCTTTATAATTGGATATAAAGTTAGTTTCTTCATCTACTCAATACTGGTATGGGTGTCTCTACAGAGGTTAGAAGGATGGATTACATTGAGTTGAATTCTCTCCGAGTCTCTGTCATAGAACTGATTAACAGTGGCACTGTCAAGAAGATTTGGTTGATAGTGTAGCCTAGGTTCTCGTGAAGGGGTCAGAAAATTTTGGATATGACATCTGTAAGGAGTATACTTCTCTTGGGTCATTCATGCCTGCCTGGTGTCAGAATACTACCTTGCTCTTGTCAGAGTAGAGTTGCTCCTTAGGAGCTTCAACGCTCATGTTTCATTGTGTAAATCTATTGCATGATAAGTTTATGTCGGTTTGTGTTGGATGGAAGCTTCTCTTCAAGCAAATGTTGGTTGATCTGTGTTGGTTCTTATTTGCAAGCGTCTTTAATACTGAAGGAAGCTTTACCAGCTCAACTAACTATTCTAACTTCTTCATTTACAATCAGGGAAAGGTTGGCTGGTACAGATTGGGCATTGGTTGCTACTAATGATGGACAAAAATACTACTACAACACAAAAACAAAGGTACGGTCAATCAGCTTATTCTTTTTCCTATAAAAATCTTTTGTTTTATTAGAGGTTTACACTCATTCATTTGTTTCATTTGTCATGCATTTTTATTTTTTTTTGCGTAGAATGGTCTGAGGTCTAAATTAGTCTATCAAATCATGTTAAGTGTTCTTTTTTCCCTTACCAGAAGTATTATCTATAACATTATCTTTGCAAACATAGTCTTAGATAAAATCTATTTGTTTGTTTCAAATAAATTCAAACCATGTATTTCTTACTTCAAATGATATAAGAAAGTAGCCCCTGCGCTTTGATGTAATGGTAAAAGCACATGATGTGTGGATTGGCTGCACATCACAAGTTTAAACCCTGCAATAATAGCCTTGTATTTAAGTGCAGAGGGGTAGAGGGATGGACATGGATTTCTCTGTTATAAAAGAGCTTTTGAAGGGATGAAGAATGACTATTTATATTTGAGGAATGACCTCCCATTCCTAGTTTATTTTTGGTGCACTAATGAAGGTTCAGTTTGTAGGGATTGGCTGTCGCACATAGAAAATCGTATTATGTTATAGATTTTCTGATATACTGCGAGATTTCCTATTATTAATAGAACTGTTTACTTTAAATAAAAAAAGTAAAAAATATATAGGTCCTTACTGATTAACGTGAGTTGTTCATTCTAGCACTGATTACATGGTGAATTAGTTCAAAGATTGTCTATGTAGCAGCTACTTTTTCTAATGTCTTTTCTCCTTGTATGCCTTTGTACCCAGTTAAGCAGCTGGCAAATTCCCAGTGAGGTGACAGAGTTGAAAAAGAAGCATGATGCTGATGCTTTGCAGGCTCAATCGCAATCAATCTTGAATGTTAACGAGTCTACTGAAAAAGGATCTGCTCCTATTAGTTTAAGCATACCTGCTGTTAGTACTGGTGGTCGTGATGCGACATCTCTAAGACCTTCATTAGTTCCAGGATCTTCTGCACTGGATCTTGTAAAAAAGAAGTTAATGGATTTTGGTGCTCCACTTGCTGTTTCTTCACCAGTCCCAGCCTCGTCAGGAGTAATATCATCTGAAGTAAATGGATCAAAAGCACTTGAATCTACAACCAGAGTTCCACAAAAAGAAAATAGCAAAGAGAAGTCAAAAGAAGCTAATGACAATGGCAATTTGTCCGAGTCCTCTTCAGATTCAGAGGACGATGAGAATGTACCAACCAAAGAAGACTGTATCATCCAATTCAAGGTCTTTTTTGAAGATTTTGTTACTTCATAAGCAAGTCTAGTTTTCTTTTTTCTTTTTCATGATTTTATGGCCTACATAAGTTTTATGCATACACAAGTACATTCATCTGTTTACTTTGGTTCTGTTTATATTTGTAGTTTATTTTTATTTTTTGTGCAAACAATTTATTTTGATACTAGTATGTTCTAGGTACTGGTTTCTAACTTGCTGTTGGGAAGAAAGTAAGACTTGGCCCATGCCTTTTCACCTACATCCTGGTGCTAGCACTAAAACCCTTTTCTTCTAAAACTTTTTCCATGACCCCTGTATCAATGTTCCTTCCAACACATGATTTGCCATGGTGTGGAAGCGATTAAATTTACACCTCCTTTTAGATATAGCGATTAAATGTTCACTATGTGTGGAGAGTGGAGACACATGTCCAACAAGAGAGACTGATAATTGATAAGATGGGAGTGCTGGACTGTATCTTATGAGAGATTGGTGATTAAGAAATCTGAATTTTAATTTTAAACCTAGCTCTACTTGGAAAATGGAGATCTCATAGGGAGGAGAATAGAATTATAGAGTGTAAATTTGGTGTGCGCTGACTTAGCTACATCATATGGGTCTTAGTGCACTGGCCTTTGTCCTCCCTGCGCATGGCGGGAGGTTATGCATTGAACTGCCCTTTTTAGACTTTGAATGGGGATGCAATGTGGTGGTGCAGTGTGAGAAACATCTAGGAAGTGGTGAGAGAAATTCCGTGTTTTCATATCTTGACGGTAGGAGATGGAACTAACTATTTGTTTTGGGAAGACACTTGGCAGGTGGAAAGGCTTCCAATGGCTTCCAATCTGATACAAAATAAACTTTTTACTGTCATGAATATGTTTGTGTTTTATGATTGTAAAAGTAGCTGTACTTCACTCTTTAGGGGGTTTGCACAAGCTGGAAATTGTCTCAGTTATATCCTTCTGTGGTTCTCCTTTCTATTTTTTTTTTTTGGGGGGGGGGGGGGATAAGTATTATCCTTCTGTATTATTTTTGATTCATATATCCTTCTGTAGTTCATTATACTTGGGCTTGTCTTTGAACACTATCCAGTGGCTCCTTTATTGTTGTTCAGTTAGCTTCTTTGCTGTAAGTACTCTAACAATGGTGTTTGGGCATACCATCATTTTGTCCCTTGCATTCAGTTGAATCTTTGCTTGATGAGTCTTGCTCTTTTTGGTCTAAATGTATCCCATGCGTGTGAAATTTCCAGGAGATGCTGAAGGAGCGTGGAGTAGCACCATTCTCAAAGTGGGAGAAGGAATTACCAAAGATAGTATTTGATCCGCGCTTTAAGGTTTGTTGAAACTAAAGACTTTATGTGAGACTTAGTGGCCTTTTCTTCACCTCCTAAAAGACAGGTTTATCTCTATAAATCGTACATCTCCTAGACTGCAATTTATGAGCTCCATCCTCTTAAGGAATGCAGTGCTTGTTTGGGTTGTATGTGGGAATTGTAATGGGAATCCAATGCTTAGGTACTGGGTGGTTCAGACTTTGGTTTATCATCCATTTAACTAAGGTCCTCTTTTTTTTTTGTCAAAAGCTATTTGTCATTCAAAGTAGGCAGAAATTGAAAGATACAAACCAAATTTTAAAAGTGAGATTAGAAGAGTTGTATATGTGGAGGACACCCTATCTCTAGGAAGCAGCAAGTTACACGAAAAGGTAATTTCATGTTTTGGAGCAGTGAAGAGTCTATTACAGAAGTTCTTATCATTGAGCCTTTCAAGCACTTCAAATGGCCCGTCTCCTATAGGCATCAACTTGGTCTTCCTCTTGTTCGGGAACCTCTCTTTTCGGAAGTCTAACGCACATCTCAAATGATCAACATGCTCATCCATATCTTTACTATACACTAAGATGTCATCTAAGTAAACTACCACAAACTTGCCAATAAAAAGTTCCATAACATGATTCATCAAACGCTTGAAAGAACTATGAGTGTTAGTGAGACCAAAAAGCATCACCAACCATTCATATAGACCAAATTTGGTCTTGACTGCCCTTTTTCCGCTCATCTCTGGGTTTCATCCAGATTTGATGGTAACCACTCCAAAGATCTATCTTAGAAAAGATATATGAACCACTCAACTCATCAAGCATGTCATCTAAAGGGGATTAGCGATATTTTACCGTAATCTTGTTGATGGCACGACGATCATCACACAAATGCCAAGTCCCATCCTTGTTGGGAACTAGTATGACCGGAACCACACTTGGGCTCATGTTTTCTCTCACAGCTCCTTTGTCAAGGAGCACCTCAACTTGTCTTTGAAGTTTCTGTATACTTGGGTTGCTTCTATAAGTCGCCTTGTTTGGTAATTGAGAACCCGGTACAAAGTCAATTTGGTGTTCAATCCCCCTAAGGGATGGCAATCCCTGTGGGAGCTTCTCGAGGGAACACATCCTCATAATCCTGCAAAAGATAAGAAAAAGGCCTAGGAAAAGAAGATGTTAATTCATTAGTATGGAAAGAGTAGTCCTTATGCATGATAAGAACCACCGGACCTTGCTCCTCAAATCTCCTTCCTAACCTCCTTTTAGCTTGATAAGAGGACCACCTTATCCCTCTCCTTAGGCTCCCTCTTTCTCTCACTCCCTCCTTAGGACTCTTCTCAGTTCTCACTATTTCCTACTTCCACAACATTGCCTTTCTCCCTTAGCTCCTTCATCTTTCGATATCCCTCACTAACTCAGCTCTGATACCAATTTGATCCAAGCAAAAAATAACAACGAAACCCTAAACTAAGAACAAGACAACAAATATAGATAGATTGACACAAGAATGAAAATAATTTGAAAAGCATAGCTCTTTGATAGCTAAAACATTCAATTAATGGAATCCAAAGAAGCACCTAAAGAAAATCTCAAGGGAATTGAATTCACCTCTCAAACAAGTAATAACAAGATACCTACGTGTTAAACAATGAGAACAATATCAATAATCATCAAAACATAGGTCTAAATGAGCTATTCTTGGCTATTTATAGTTGAGGCTAACTATTACATGAATATCCAGAAGTGGCACTTCAAAAATTGCTAAAATACCCCAAAAGGCATGACTTGTGGTGGACATATGGTCATATGTGACCATTTGCGGTCCGCACGTCGCTTGTTGCATAGGTGGTTGCACATTCAGGCCTGAATATGACAGTTTCCTGCTTCTGAGATACGACCTGATGTTCGGCCATATGTGTATTATGTGGCCCGTATGACTCCTCTGCTCCTGCCGTATCCTGAGTTATGGTGAATATACACCCTGTATGTTGATTATGTGAACCGTCCTCTGCTCCTCATGTTGAATCAGAACTCCTTCCTTCATCCATTTTGTCTTCCGAGGTGATCTTCATGATGTGGAATCCCTGGGATGGCATCAAAATGTGTTCAAGTGCCTCCATCTTCATGAGCAGTCCTTGCAGTGCTTGGAGATCCCAAGCTTGACTCCTTGTGAACGGCCTTGAGGCAACTTGACTTGCATCATTCCCCTTGATTGATATGGCTGATGAGCTTTTTGGTTCATAGATAAAGGAGATCACCACCCATACCTTCTACTAATGTAGAACAACCCAACATTGGATAAGCTAAGAACAGGATGTGACATGCTTTGACACAGTGATACCATGTTAAGAAAATGGACATTGGGTTCAAACTCAAAAGCTAGCTCATAAAATGAGGGTTGTCAATACCACATAGGGAGACCACAACCCATACCCCCAACCTATGTGGGTCATTCTAACAAAAACTACATTGTTGACATTGATTATCTGCAAGCTAATAACTCTGAGATCACTTCAAACTAGATGGTCTATTCATGAGAAATTATAGTAATATGTATATCCTCTTCCAGGTCCAGAGCTACCATATAAGCATTTATGCATAATCATGTTACCAGTTGTTTTTATAATCTCTTATTTGTGGTGCTTTCTTCATTACCTTCCTAAATAGTGGGTCTCCCTGTCCAGGCTATTCCGAGTTACAGTGCTAGAAAAGCTCTGTTTGAGCATTATGTCAAGACACGTGCAGATGAAGAAAGAAAGGAAAAGCGTGCAGCGCAGAAGGCTGCAGTTGAGGGCTTCAAGCAATTACTAGAAGAAGCAAAGGAGGTTTATCTTGTTACTAAGCTCTCTTTAGTTCTTTTCAGATGTAATCTCACAATATTCTTCTTCTAGTTTCAGTTTCAAAAAAATATTTTTCTACTGGTTCTTCCGTCACAGTGGAATATCTAATTTTTACTTGGTATGATTAAAATTTAATTTGCTTAAGATAGTTAAATGTCTAATTTATACGTGGCAAAAGTAGGGGGGGGGGGGGTTTGGTTTAAAGACAAGTTACTTTTGGGATTAGTTATGCTAGCATTAGTTATCCTGATATTATTTTTTTATTGACTGTTTGGTTTGTTGTATTAAAGATAACATTCATTGCACAAATTCTAAGAAGTTTGTCTTCTCAAAAAAAATTCTAAGAAGTTTGTTTACATAAATACTCTCCATTTTATTTAGTAGAAAAAGGGTTTGAGGGATCTCATGGGTATTTGTGTCATTTCATTGTTTTATTTTGGGATAATTAATCCTGGTACTATTATTCCATCCCCTGGCAAAGATAACTTAACCCAGTATGTATTACTAATTCTAACTTATCCTAGGGTTAGTAACCAAACAAGGGATAAGGCAGGACTTAATTTTTATCCCAAGACTATCTATGCTTGTCCAGCATACCAAACGACCCGTAGTAGTTTAAGGTTAAATGGGGAATTGGGATGAAACGAGTATATTTTGAAAGCATTATAAACAGTTTGGTATAAAGTAATATATGATATACCTTTCCTTGGAAAATAAGCATTCACTTCAGGGCAAAGGGAATAAATTGTTTCCAATTAAAGTTGAACTTTTTATTTGAACATGAAAATTTTAGGGCTTACACTGCTTGCTGAACTTATGTCCAGGATATCAACGAGGATACTGATTATCAATCATTCAAAAAGAAATGGGGTCATGATCCACGCTTCGAGTCCTTAGATCGAAAGGAGAGGGAAGTACTTCTGAATGAGAGGTATTAGTCAACTGGTTCAATCTTTGTTTAAGTTTCACTTGCTCTCTGTCGCTTATTTCCTAATATTTTTCTCATCTTAGCCTTAATAAATGACTTGATTTTTTATTTTTGACGCACTATTTTTGTACTCCCCTCCCCCTAGTTTAAAAAAACTTGACTTACATTCCTTTTTTGTCAAATCCTAGAATACTTAAATCTAACTTGTTAAATGGACGTCTTCCATAGGATAAACTAATACTACATTATATTATTGTAATTATTATGTGAGTCCTTAGTAGCTTTAAATGTCCAGACAGAACTTAATTTTCCTGCCATCTTCCACTTGAAGTGCAGAATTTGAAAGAACAGAATCCCATATGAACCCCTGATATATTACCAAATGCCATGGGAACTCTGGAAATATGGAATTGTAGTCCAGGGATTGAGAAAGTCATATGTTTTACTAGCAATTACAATTTTCCACAATGTTTCTACCTCTTGATCGAATCTCCAAAGCCACTTATGCAATAAACTAGTCCTATGAATCTTCAAGTGCTTGACACCAAGCCCCCCTGAATTCCTGTCTAAGGAAACAGTTTCCCACTTCACTTGGTTGAAGGATTTCTGTTCTCCATTCCTTGCCACAAGAAGTTCCTTTGATGCTTACCCAACCTCTTAGCCACTGATACAGGTAAGGCAAGAGGCTCATTGTATAAATAGGTATGGAACCAAACACACTATTGATGAACGAGAAGAATGAAAGTGATTGACACATGAGTTCCTAGAAGTGTAGCATTCAGGTTGCTTCGCCTAGAAGCACAGAAGCTTGTATTGCTCTCCCACAACCCCATTTTCACGGTTTAGGCTGCTCCCATTTTGCTCGCCGCTACTACGGGAATCACTTTTGTTTTCTTTTCTCCTAGCTACTAAGATGTTTCAGTTCGCCAGGTTGTCTCTTGCCTGCCCATGATTTTTATTTTTTTGGAAGGGGATGCGGTGGGGTGGGGTGGGGGGTTTGCACCATCTTTGTGAGTGTTCCACCTTTTTTTAGTTGATGATCTAAGAATTTGTAATGGTAACGTCTACCAAAAGAGATTTCGACAAGAAGAGACCTTTATTTTTGCTTTTGCAAGTTTGTGTTGCGACTATGCTAAGTTGCTGGAGGACTAATCAACGTAGTTAACATTCTCTGATCTTATTCTTTTGCTGGTCTGGATTTGTTTTTCTGCTTTTGGTTCGTGGCAATTCTAGTATGATTTTATGTATTTCCATTTTTCTTTATAATGATCCGGTTGTTTAGGCAAGATTGTATGTACTGTGTAGGGTTCTTCAGCTTAGGAAAGCAGCTCAAGAAAAAGCTCATGCTGTACGTGCTGCTGTTATATCTCAATTCAAGTCCATGCTTCGAGAACAAGGAGATATTACTTTAAATACACGGTGGTCAAAGGTAGGTTTATATGTTGAGATGTTATGATAAGAAAATATCAATATAAGTAGTTGTCTTGGAGATATTTTTACTTGCTTGCAAATTGATTACTTACTCTGCATTGGCATGCCTAGTTAAGATTGAAACTTGTAATGTTTATTGCTTAATTCTATATAGAGTAGTATGTGGCACCTGCAACTTCTTAGTTTTCTTGAGTTCTGTTACATTTTAACTTCCTTTTAATTATCTCAACAAACCTCCTTTCATGTTCTTAATACGGTGGAACATTCTGCATAACTCATGCCATGTTGAACTCCAATTCGTCTTTAAATCTACAATGCATCAAATTTATCAATAATTCCTTAACTTTGTGAAGTAAAACAAGAAGCCCATTTAAAGTTACCATTCTCAAAACAAAAAAAACAAAAAAAAAAACAAGAAGCCCATTACTTTAAAGTAAGTGGCACAGGTTTATGCTGGGTAGTGTCAAAATAATTTTGACTTCCCTAAGACAGAATATCTCATCATTTGTTTTATGAAATAATAAGTTTAGTGGATCGCACTCCGAGATCAATGTTTTTTACCTTAGAAAGTAAAAATAAAGGTAGCATCAACTTGAAAGAAAGGGCGTAGCGGAATAATAGAATTAAAAATCTTGCTCTCTGGAACGTTACCATTTTAAAAAAAAAATAATTTGAAAATCTTGCTCTCTGGAACTAAAATAATAGTCAAACATCAATTTGTATCCATTTGAATTAGATGATGAGTATCATGTCTGCAAATCAACAAGATAAAAATAATTTGTTCTTTGTTTCATTGTTTTATTTTCTCAATCAGTCCCCTATCATCTCTTCTTAAAACCAATGGAAGTTATGCTCGGGTTTCCAATATTCATATGGTTCTTGCAGTTTTGCCCATTTCTTGAAATGCTCATGGGGGGACAAAAACTACTTGCCCTTGTTTTGGTTTTGATGAATATTCTATATAAAGTTTAGTTTAAGTTTTTCTTTTCCCCTAAGTTGCAATTTTCTGCTGATATTAGGTGAAGGATAGCTTAAGAAGTGATCCTCGTTATAAGTCTGTTAAGCATGAAGACAGAGAGACTTTATTCAATGAGTATCTATCGGAACTGAAGGCTGCTGAACAGGAAGTTGCACGAATTGCAAAAGCAAAACATGATGAAGAGGTGAGTTCTTTTCCAACGAATACAACATTGCCATTCTACAAAAAAAGCTCTTCTTTTCCAATTTTTGGCACCTTGGTTTTCTTTGTTTATGCATTTCTTCTTTCGACTTGCTTTTTGTTATATTATTGTATGAAATATTGATTAGGATAATCCTAGTGTATTATCATATTATATCATTTTGGGTTTGTGTTCTCTCTCTCTCATATATATATGCACATGGTTTTCCTTTTTCGGTGGGGGAGTTTGATATCTCTTAACTGTCTTTCTAAAATATGGTTTTTAAATTTTTTCCTATTTACCTGTAACTAGTTATATACTGTAAATCTTAATGCGGAACTTAAGTGTACAGATAACACCTACGATTTGACTCTAACATGCAGCTAATTCCTTATCACCTCTCTCTTATTTACTTATCACGTAACCAGTTATGTCGTAAATCTTAATTTGGCACTTAAAACATACAGATAACACCTACATTTTGACTCTTAGAGCCCATTTGGATTGGCTTAAAAAAGTAGTTTTTAGAAAGCAACTCTTTAAAGTCAAACTTAAATGACTTTTAAGTCAAAAAATAAAAAGTAGGGAGAGTCGTACTTTTGACTTTTAAGTTATTTTAAATTTGCCAAACACTCCCAAAAGCTAAAAATGACCTAAAAATAAGTTTGACCAATTCCTAAGCGAATCCTAACAGGCTCTGAACATGTGGCTAATTCCTTGTCACACACCCCAACCTACCCCGTCCTCTCTCTCTTTTGACACATGCACACATATCATATATAGGGGTTAGAACTTTTAATGGCCGTTTGTAGAGAGGACAAACACTTAAAACCCTATATTCTTAGTTCTCTCTATCTCTCTTTGTCTTATGTTATTTCCCATGAATCCAAATGCACCTAGTTCCTCGAAGAAAATGCTGGAATCCAATTTGAACCTATCATTGAAAGAAAATGAATTTGCGCCTAACTCAATTCCAAAAGCTAGCTCATTGAGGTGAGAATTGCTCAAAACCGTACAAGGAGACAACTCATACGACCAAGATGAAACTCTTAACACCTCTTAACGTGCTGCGTAGGTCACCCCTTTCGGTAGTTTATTCATTTGTCTTTATTCAATGGTTGGCTTTTATCTCTGTCGATTCTGAAGTTTTGGAAAAATTTGAATGTAGTACACGAGGTTCTAAAAGATGTTAATGGTTATCTGCCTGACTTTTTAGGATAAATTGAAGGAAAGAGAACGGGCTTTGCGAAAACGTAAAGAAAGAGAAGAACAAGAAGTGGAGAGGGTGCGGTCGAAAGCTCGTAGAAAAGAAGCTGTTGAATCTTATCAAGCCTTGCTGGTTGAAATAATTAAGGATCCTCAGGTATTATCTTGTATAGACCCCAAAACTGTTACAAGGAAATATCTTAGAACGTATGTCACGGATCATATCCCGTTACTCGATTAGACTGTTTGTCTGGATAGTCAAGAACCTTGAAACATAACTTCTGCTTCATCTTAATAAGCTCATCAGCAGTTTACCTGCCTTCATCTTAATTAAGAAACAAAATTCAAAAGAACTTTGTTTGTTGCAAAGTCCATCCATTTTTACACGGGTGGTTTGCCTTCCTAAATTTAACTGTGTTGTAAATAGCGTTGCTCCTTGGTGCTCATCATTTATGTAGTTATAATTCTTGAGTTTTGGCTTTACTTCTACTAATGAAGTCTGGAAGAATTGTGTTTACTATGTGGTTAACTGTTGAAAAGGTCATTCCATTCTATTCTCTAGATGTCTATTTTCAAATTTTTGAGATATCCTTCTGCCTTGCACCCAAGGCTTCTTGGACAGAGTCAAAACCTAAATTAGAGAAGGATCCCCAAGGACGTGCAGCTAATCCTCATTTGGATCAGTCTGACTTGGAAAAGCTTTTCCGGGAACATGTGAAGGTGTTGTATGAGGTAAGATGCCTATTGTCTTTCTTTTTTAAGTTAATGTTATCCTTGTTATCTGCTTTTTAGGGGGAGTTGATACTTGCAAGAGTTGCTAATATTATCTAATCCGAGTTACTTGCATAACGTTGTGCAATTTCATAGAATTTGTTGTTCTATTTTTCCTGTATCTCATAGGATCAAGAAGCTCTTTTTTGTTCATATGAGATCGCAGAAAAAAAATAAGGTATATTTTTTTTATGACAAGAGAAGCCCGCAACCGCTACCCTTTGGGTGCGCATAGGATAAAACCTCCGCTCCTATGCAATAGCTCGCAAACCACATAGGAGAGGTAACCCGCACTAGACAAGCCCGGTGTGACGAGCTCAACCCAAAAGGCAAACCGCTTGCTTTCACTGGCAAGGGATTTCAAACTTGAGACCTCCAACATGGAAGTCCCAAGCCCAAACCACTGGGCCACCCCGAAGGATTTAAAAAAAAAGAAGGATCTTCCCTTCATCAATAATATCTTTTTTTTAGTTTGATAAAAATAAGATATTATTGATGAAGGGAAAAAACAACGGCAGTAGAAGAAGTGTACCAGAAAGTAGGAAAATTGGTTTTCGACAAAAGTCACCTGTCTTTTATACAAACAAGAATCGTGTGGGTGCACTAAGAAGCGATGAGGGGGGCAATAAGCTATTCCTCTAGTGTAAAAATCATTCTCTACTCAAAAGTTCTCCTTTTTCTCTCCCTGTAAATTTTCCACACAAGGGCTAGAAAAGCCACATCCAATGCCCATCATCTTCTTTTCGGACTTCTGAATGTCCAACTGAACATAACTTTCTTTACCTTGCATGATATCATCGAAGACTGAAACATCCCAGTATCAATCAGATATGATCACACACATGAAATTTTTTACTTCCCTCTGTCTTTCAAAATTGAAGATAGTACTAATTAATTCTTTGTTGAGTTTCTAAATTACAAGTGGTTTAAAATATTTTAAAGTATTGATAAGCTCTCCTCATAAGTTACTTAAAAATAATAAAGCTGTAATTGACGTGTGTAAGTACAGCATTTTCCTTTCATATCTGATTGTATGTGTTGTGTATCCCCCTTTATTGCTTGAAAATTATTAGCAGTTCGCATTATTCAAACTGACATGTGTATGGTTGTTTGCTTTAGTCCCTGTCATGCAGTTTATTTGTTTCATTGTTTATCAAGAAAATGTTATTCTTCTTTATTCTCATACTATATATTTTGGTTTACTAGCGGTGTGCACAAGAGTTTAAAGTTTTGTTAGCCGAGGTTATAACTGTTGAAGCTTGTTCACGAGAGACAGAAGATGGTAAAACAGTTGCAAATTCTTGGTCAACAGCCAGACAACTACTCAAAGGTGATCTCAGGTATTCAAAAATGGCAAGAAAAGATAGGGAAACCTTATGGCGCAGATATGTTGAGGATATTTATCGGAGGCAAAAGTCAACACTCGATGAAGCAGATAAGGCAAGAAGTAAAGGATCTTCTGATTCAAGGAGAAGGTGAAGCAAGCATTAATCCTCAACTATTTCGACCTTTCTCAGCCTTACGTCTAAAAGATCAAGAGTAGTAATCCTCAAGCATTTTAGCTTGATCTCAGAAAGCNAAACCTTATGGCGCAGATATGTTGAGGATATTTATCGGAGGCAAAAGTCAACACTCGATGAAGCAGATAAGGCAAGAAGTAAAGGATCTTCTGATTCAAGGAGAAGGTGAAGCAAGCATTAATCCTCAACTATTTCGACCTTTCTCGTCAAGAGTAGTAATCCTCAAGCATTTTTGCTTGATATCAGAACGCTGAGAGAAGATAGATTTGACAGGACATTCGTCTTTTAAGAGTGGCTAGGAAGCTTTCGCGGAGTACTTTTTGCCAGTTTATTTATCAATTCTAAGCCAGTGTTCAGAACTTTGTCAAAACTGATCATTCCTTGTAACCTTTTCATACCTAGGTGGTCATGTTGTAGATTTGATTTCTTCTAATTCCATGTATGTTGGAATTTGAGATCACAGCCAATTCTCTTTCGTAGTATTGCCTGATAAGATATGGAATACATGTTTGAATAGAATCAATCTGTTTTTCATTTGCCTTGAATGCTTGTGAGATCTTTGATTCCATAGAATTGAGTATTGTACTTCTCCTATTGAGGCCCAAAGAAGAGAAAAAGAAAAATATCTTTTGGTAGAAGTATCTCACTTGAAATGCAAGCGGAACTTGGTCACACCCAATCTTGACAAGCATCCATGGTTGATTTCATAGTTTTTCGCGGCAGACTCCTCTCCAACGAGTGGTAAGAACTCCTCGTGCCATCAACACAATGTACAATATCGATAAGTGCTAATGTACATATGATGCAACTAGTAGGCTAAGAGTAGTAAACATGACTCTTGTTGAAACAAAACATTACATCACACTACTGATTTGTCTCGAGAGTATGACTGTATTACAAAAATTTCAATTCGAGAACTCTTCACGCGATTAATTCTATCTAGAACGTGACCCAGGGGTCAATGTATATAAGCCGCAACAACTAAGCTAGCAATAGCAAACGCGAGTCTACCTTGTTGTGTTGTTGGAATAAAATCATCAGATTGGCGCTACTGCTCAGGTTTAATTGGATTGTCTTTTTCAGGGTCTTTCTCTTCTTCCTTCTCTTTCTCTTCCTCTTCATCTCCCTCTTCCTCTTTCTTTTCTTCTTCTTCCTCCTCCTCTTCTGGAGGATCACCCGGCATAGGAGGTGGCAAGGGAGTTTTCATGGGACTGAATTGAGGAAAGATATCTGGTCTTCGTCCGGGCTTGGGTCTTTCCCATTCCTGCCAATAAACATGTTTCATCAAAATGCCTAGCAGCTATGATGGCATTATTCTAGAAAGCAAAATGCAGTATCGGCTCAAATTTTTACACTTCCTATAGTACACAATGCAAAAAGGTTATTGATTAGGACATCGAAATTTCGAGAATGACATTGCCAAGGACTTTTAGAAGCTCCTAGAAATTAACACTAAATGAAAGGATCAACATGGTATTGCATCTTTATATCTTTGGTACCAGATTCCTGACATACTAAGGTTAGCTACTTGGAAGAGACGGTACACCTCTTGATTGGAATATGAATAACTACGATCAATTCCTGTCTCCCCTCTCTCCCAAGACAGCTAAAACTTTACTCATTGGATATCATTCCACGTACTGGAGCTGGAAAGAGGGGAGGCCCAAACTACGACCAATAATTAACTTTCTGCGAGGTTTCATAGAGCAATGGTCACTGCTTATGGACCCAAACCTGGGTGATCTATCCATGGCTATAAAAAATTATCCCTTTTTTCCAGCACTTTCTGCGCCTTCAATGATAAGATTTCAAAAGACGATTCTTTCTCCACTACTTTCTGATGAATGATTGACAGGAAAAGATCGTCTTGGCTTCAAAAGTTGGTTATGTAGGCCGACAATCTTTCTTCTAGGTTGTTTCAACAGGCCAAATAGCAGATAAATACTATGCCTGAGATTGCATGAAGAACCACTCCTCTTAAAAGCTGACCAATCAAACAAAGGGACTAACTTTATTATGAGGATAGAAAATTTGGTTTCACTCCGGATACAATTTCAGAAATTTCATTCTCTTTTTGACCATATAAAATCGAAATTGGTAACTTGATAGTTTTGAGTGTAGTGCACAATTTAATTCATCAAAACAGCAACAATCATTCACACTTAAATAACCATTAACTGTAAATACCCCTACCTTGTGGAGGTAGAGGGATTGGTTTCAGAGGACCCTCGGCTCAATTGCAACAAATCAAAGTAGGTATAGAAAGAAAAAACGACAGTGAAGAAAACATAGCAACTAATAAGTAAATAGTAATAACAACAAAATAGTGCGATAATCGAAACACAACAAACAAGCAAATGATGATAGAAAGACACTACAAGTAAAATACTAATACTACGCCAGACACCACCCAGCTTAAACCCATCGAAAAGCAAGACAACGCCCCACTACTAATCTGCTAAGTTGAAGTTGCACCATAGGTTTTAACAGTACACACTGCAATTTCCTATGCTATTTTCTGATCAGATTTGGCACAATTCAAATCATCCAAATAGCAAACAACAGCTCCAACTTAAACAACCAAAAACCATATCTAGATTAAACAAGCTATCATTACAACTTCTACATAATACATTTTACTCTTAGCACACACTAAGCTGCAGTTCAGAATAGCTAATAGAAGAATACATCTACAATTAAAGTTAAATAACCAGAAACAAAAACGAGTTTTCGAAGCTTACGATAGGGAAGTCGAGAGGTGAGCGTTGAGTCTTCTTCTCTTCTTCCGGTGCCATACGCACTATTTGTGAACTCCTTCTAGAATAACACAGAGATGTCGGTCTCAAAAACGGCATAAAAGCAACGGTGAGTGGAGGCTGAGAGAATGAGCAAGTGAAACGAACACTACACGAAGGTGACGACGACGATGCTGAGGATAAAGAACCGGAGCGGTTTAACATCGCCACCGTACATGGCGGCGGAGAAGATAACGCCGGCACGAAAGACGATAACGCCATTGGAGTTGCGGCAGAGAGAGGCTTTTTTCGCTTCTTCAGCTACTTTGGGATATTGGCGGTTGAAACGTATTGGGCTTTTTGAGGCCTTTAGAATTCATTTACACTCTAGGCCCACAAAGCTTTAGGATAGTTTAACCTTCGGAGATCGGTTTTTTTAACGTCAACAATTTAAAAATATAAAATCGATCTTTAGAGTTAAAATTGACGTTGCTTCGCTAGAGATCCCATGCACATACAATTTTTAAAAATGCATATATTGGTTTCAATTGTTCACGTAAATATTTAATGACTTCATATACATATACATACAATTGATCAGGGGCGAGGATATAGGTCACTGAATGTGGGTTGCGAGAATGCAATAACGTTTGCACGAATCATGATTTGTATTGAAAAATCTAATAAATATATACGAAGAATGATTTGGGAACTCTATAATAGTTTGCGTTGTTTGGTTTAGTTGAAAGAAAAAAAAACTTTCAAGCTTCACTCAAGGGTTCAATCTCTTGGTCATCGTGTAGGCCTTTATTTTGTTTATTTTTATTATTTAATTTAAGTTGAGCCATAAATGTCGAAATCTAAATTTGTCTTTAAGTTGATCACACATACATTAAGCTTCTACTTTGAGAATACACACTTACAGTCAGATATTGTATTGTGTATTCGATTAGAGTGATTTTTTTAATGGGCGTAAATAGTATTTTTCTGATTTATAAAATAAAAATGTTGCTACATTTTTTAAGGAAAAAAAAAAGGTTTTCGCTATATTTAATGAAGACAAGTACAAACATAGCTACTTAGCTCATCATTTATTTCAATTCTCAACCTAAAAAAATTGACTTGTCTTTGTCTATATTTATTTTTATTCTTAAAAACATGATAAGTTTTGTGCAAATGATTATCTTTTTATGCTTTGTTTTTAGTGGAATTATTTAGATTCTTAATTAAACATCAATCAAATCACTACCTCAATTAGTTCAATGGTTAATTCGTTGAGATGACCAAGAATTCAATCAATATATAAAAAAGAATATAGAAAGATTCTTATTATTCTTAAGAAACTTATGAAGAGAGCTTATCAATAATTAAAATATTTTAAACCGCTTGTAATTTAGAAACCCAATAAAAAAACTAATTAGTAATATCTTCAATTTTGTAGGATGGATGGTGGTAATGTTGAAAAAATAAATCAAAACTTTATCATATTTTCTTCCATTCATTTGTCAAAGATCAAAATAAGAATTGAATGCAATAAATGTAACAAATAAATTGATTATAATATTTTTCCTTTTTATATAAACAATTATTCCTTACATCTAATAATCTATTATAATCAAAATAATTTAGAACGATATCAATTCACAATACTTTTAGAATTTTATATTACTATTAAAAAATAACTCTTAGAAAATACTCCTTTAAAAAAACTATTTTTTTTCAAAAGATTCTCAATACTCTCATTTGATTTGTTTTCCCTCTAAACAACTTTGACACATTCTTTATTCCTTTATTTTCCTTTTAAACTTCAAATGGTTGATGCATCACAAAGTTTAATTTGAAACAAAGAAATTATATAAGTATTTTTTGGATTTTTTACACGTGGTTAATATCTGTATTGAAATTTTATTTAATTCAAATATGTATTGCATAATACATAATATTTATTTTTTTTAAAAAAAATTGTACTATGAATTATTTTCTATTTAAGACTCAAATTTGAAATTTTTGATAATGAGTTAGAGAGAGATTTTATGAATTAAATATATTTACACTTTGCCCTTTTCTTCTGTAGAAAGAAGAAAAACAAATAATTACACTGAACTTCCTTTTCAAAATTGTGATACAAAACTAATGAATTTAATCAATTAAATAGATGATTAAACTTCACCTTTTTTCTTTCTAGAAAAGTAATAAAAAATAAAATGATTACATAGAATGACCTACTTTTCATTTCAAATTTGACTAGAAAAAGTTACTATAAAATATTTTTAAAAATTATAATTAGAAACCAAATATGTTAGATGTCAGCCGTTGGATGAGTGCTCGATTAGTGATCGACGGTTGAAATTGGTAGAACTTCCGTTGCCGTGATTTTATAGAGAAAATGACAAAATGGTCCTTTATATTTGAAGGTAGATTCTAAATAGTTCGTTAAATATGCATCGATAAGGTTTAATCTGGTGTAACTTTTTAAGGTGTAATTTTTGCTATTTCCTATATCATCTCGGTGTTTAGTGCAATTTCCTATGTTGCATTTTTAAAAAGCTTGTAGATACTTAAATAGATGCGTGAATATAGTAGAAGAGACAAGGTTAGATGAGGATATATGGGATAATATGAGAGTGACATCTATGATGGACAAGATGCAGAAAATGAGATTGAAATGATTTGGACTTAAAAAAGAGGAGGAACATAGATGCTATAATGAAAAGGTGTGTGAGTTTGATGGTGATAGGCCTATGAAAAATTGAGAGGAGATTATTAGACAAGACGTTACTCTCCTCTCAATGATATTCTCAAATATCATGAACTTAGTCGATACAAAACTTTATGAAAATACCCAAATTTTTTGAGTCCGACATTGTAGAGGCATGATGACTTGACGTCATCCTCTCCTTCCTCTGACATATCAGCGACAATATATTCAGGATTCCAAATTCAATATACGAGAATTGCACTCGTTCAATTTTAACCCAATACCTTACTATATGTGCTAATAGTAGATCATTAAGTTCAAACAAGTAGAAAGTTATTAGGTAGAGAATCGATTTCTTTGCTTTCAATGAGACAAAAATGCTTCTAGTTTAAAGCACCTTATTTGTTCCTCTTCACCTTATTAATTTATCCACAATCCACATTATCTTACTCTTCAATTTTAACAGTATTGTTGTTTTCGTTACATTGATTACTTTTACTAATTTTATTCTTCATATCATGATATTTTCACCATATCTTCTTTACTATAATTTCCAACCTCTTGAGATCCACTTATAAAATCACACTAAATACATAGTTTTAATCACTTCTTAAACTTTCTTATTCTTTTTTTTTAACTATTTTTATCAAGTTTAGTGAAAAATTATTAAACATAAACTATTCACAAGATATTTAAGAAACAAATTTAATTTTTGAACCCACCTATCAAAAAACATAAAAGGACCATTTTTGTCATTCTCTCGTGATTTTGAAAACGCCATTTCTCCTTCTTCTTTACCTTCTCAAAATTTCCCCTTTTCGCCATTGTTTTCATTCCTCAACGTGAAGAAAAATCATCGCAAAAATTGCGTTTTTTTTTCATTGAATTTGAGTTGAAAGAAGCCATTGTTTGTTGAATATACTTCATTTTTTAAAATTATTTTTTTCCCGAGTTTTTCATCTATTAATCGCCAAAATTGACAGCGTTTATGCAATGTAAGTTTTTTAACCGAATCATATAATTTTTTTTTGTGTTTTGTGTAATGTATTTCACTTCGAAGTTCGAAGACTTACTTTAAATCCTTGCAGGAAGGACGGAGAACAAAGGATTTATTGATTTGTTGCGTAATGTGCTGTGAATCGAGAAGTGGGTTTTGTTTGATTTGGTGGTTTTGACTCTCTCGATGACAACTACCAAACGTGCTTATAAGCTACGTATCCTTTTTTTGTTTTTTTTGGTTTGTATTGTTACTTTAGTTGCTTAATTTTGTTGTTTGGCTTGTAATTTATCATATAGGGTAACAATTTCTTCATAAAAATTGAAAATTGTGCAATGTGGTGAATGATGAACTTTGAGTGGGCTGGATATAGAGACAAATGATGGTAGGGAAGATCAATAGTTTTGACTAGGTTCTTAATGGTTTTTGTTTATATTGGGAAATAGGGGGAAAGAAATGAATGTGAGCTGAGGTGTACCTGTCGTAGTCTCTCTACCTCACAATGGTAGGAGTAAGGTCTGTGTAGATCCTACCTCCCCCAGACCTCAGTTGTGAGATCAGAACTGGGTATGTTGTTGTAGAAATGAATGGTAAATTAGAGAACTCACACTATGATTTGAAGACCTTGACAATGCTTTGTAATAGAGGAATTTGTAGCACATTCTTTAAGTGTGAACTGCTTAAAGATTGGGAGAAAATCATCCAGGGTTCTTGTAACTGGGGGAGAAGATCACAAGGTTAATCTCTGGTCCATTGGCAAGCCTGATGCCATATTGGTTAGTATCTCTTATTAGTTTCTCTTTTCATTATAATTTCATTTCGTTTGTTATGTATGTGTGCATTGAGATCAAAATATCTTTTGCCTCTAACCAAAAAGGAAGGTATATGAGTACAAAGGGTGAGCGCTTACATCATTAAGTTTGATTTACACTTTCAAGCAGATTAATCTGTATTCTGTAGTCCCTTTTCGGATGACCACAATGGAATGTTCTCCCTGATCGAGGCCGTTGTTTGGGACTTAACCTTTCCGTTATCATTTTCTCTGTTTGCAAAGATGCAATCTTAGCGGCAACATTGTTTGTTTTTTAACACATTGTCTTGTATCTGTATTCTTGTGTAGAGCTTATCAGGTCATTCAAGCGGAATCGATTCAGTTAGCTTTGATTCTTCAGAAGTTCTGGTAGCTGCAGGAGCAGCCAGTGGTACTATCAAGCTTTGGGATCTAGAGGAAGCCAAAAGTAGGCTTTTTATAACTTTATTCTTTGTGAAAATTCATTTTTTTGTTGTTTATCGTGAACTTTACAAATTCTATCTCTTTATTGATCTATATTTCTCAGTTGTTCGAACTCTCACTGGACATAGATCCAATTGTATATCATTGGACTTCCATCCCTTTGGTGAGTTCTTTGCATCTGGGTCTCTGGACACAAATCTAAAGATATGGGATATTAGACGCAAAGGGTGCATTCACACATACAAAGGTCACACTCGAGGTGTCAATACCATCAGGTTCACGCCAGATGGTCGCTGGGTTGTATCTGGTGGAGAAGACAGTAGTGTAAAGGTCGGACTCCTCTTCTTCATTTCTTTCCTTGTTCAGTAATATATTTGGGAACTAACACATTGAAGTGCCTTCTAATGGTTGGCTGAGCCATATCAGACTGTACTTGCTAATATTTCGGATGATATCTAAACGACATGGCTCAAAATGAAAGAAGACTGATGATTATTTACATACATCAACTCAATGAAACATTCACTTATGATGATGCCTTTAAACTTGCTGCATCTTACAGAAGCTACTTTGTTATAGATCAGTCCATTGGTACGCTAAATATGGTCGTGAGATGATGGAATGACGGATATTTTAATCTTGGTACTTAGCACATTCTTATGACCATGATGAAAACCACTATCATTAAAAGCAATCGCGCCGTACATAAAGTGACAGCGACGCAAAACTACTGTTTTAAGTAGTTTCTTTTTTCCACGTGCATCTTTCTAGGATATTATTGTTTGCTTGATATCAAGTAGCTGTATCAGCCTGTAAGCTCTTTAAGTCTAGTTATCCTGATAATAGATTCAGTGTTGTGGCAGATATGGGATTTGACTGCAGGAAAGCTTTTACATGATTTCAAATGTCATGAAGGAAAAATTCAGTGCATAGACTTTCATCCTCATGAGTTCTTACTGGCTACAGGTTAGAAAAAGCTTTGACTTAGTGCTACAATGTTCTTCTTAAGTGGAGGTCATCTTTCTTGTGGTCTTGTAAATCCTCCTGTAACTTTTGTTGTATTTCTGAGATGAGTTCGCTGATGCATTCTATGATCTATGTAGAACTTGAATCTAGTGGCAACCTAAAACTTTCTCATGATGATATTCTTAGTAAAGATAAGGATAACCAAACATTTGGATCAAGAAACGACAAATTGAGAAGAGTATACTCATTATCTGAACTTATGACCAGATTTGATAAGTTTTGCTATTGATTAATAACTTTCCGCCATTATTATTTTCAAGCTTATTTTCATATTTTTTGTTCTTATCTCCAGTTTAAGTGCTTTCCTCTCCAATCAGATCTGTGACTTCTATCTTGGGGATCTATAGAACTGCTTTGTCTACTTATATAAGAATCTGTTTTTTCATGTAAGTACTTACATAAAAAGTATATAGAAATGCTGTCTCATTGTGGTGCATGTTTTTAGGGGAGTTGGTACCTGATGAATAAGGTTTTCATATAAACATTGCATGCTCCATGAAACAATACTCTCTTGTTTCCTCATAGTCGAGCTTTCCTTCTCTAACCAAAATAAAGGAAATACAAACATCAGTGCCCTGTTCCCTAGTATGAAAACTAGTGATTAGTGTTAATCTAGCTTTGGGATTTCCTGCAGCGTTTCTTGTGAAAATATACCAGGAACCCCATATTAAAAGTGATGTATATTTTTGTGTCGAATTGTTGGGAATTAAGTTTTAGCTTTCTTTTTCCGTGATTCAAATTTGCAGTTGGGAAAGAGGGAGGGGGAACCAAAATAGGAGGGCACTGTATTTAGGTTTTGAGAAAGTATAAGGTTCTAACTAATTGAAGCCTGCATCTTCAGGTTGCTAATGCTGATTACACAACCGAATTCAGGGAGTGTTGGGGGCTAGTGTGTGTGAGGATCTAAGAAAGGGATCAAATTAATTATTAAAGAAAGGTCACCTAGAGCTGGGCTGCAGGCCCTTACGGCTTTATTTATGTATAATAGATGAAAATTAGCTAGTTGTATATAGAAATAGCCAGATCGTTTGAAGCATGAACAGAATCACCTTTGTTCTTGTGTCTTATCACGAAAGCTGTCAGATGCCTTACAATTTGTTCTTGGTTTTTGCATTACCAGGTTCTGCTGACAAGACAGTTAAATTCTGGGACCTTGAATCTTTTGAACTCATAGGTTCTGCTGGACCTGAGGTTCGTTGGGTTCTTCTCTTTGATTTCCCTTTTCTCATTGCAGTACACACTGCTGAGTGTTTCTCATGTATTTTGGCAACTGTATGAATTGTCAGTATAGTAAAAAAGAACTGTTTTTATCTGAAATCTAGACAACAGGAGTGCGTTCCATGGCCTTTAATACTGATGGAAGAACCCTTCTTTGTGGTTTACATGAGAATTTGAAGGTAGACATGCATTTTCTGTTTTGAGAAATAGTTTTGTTTAATATATTTGGCGCTTAGTTCATCTCCTAAAGAAAGTAGTCCTTCTTTGTAGGTTTTCTCATGGGAACCAATTAGGTATCATGATACAGTAGATGTTGGATGGTCTACATTGTCTGATCTTAGTATTCATGAAGGAAAACTTCTGGGATGTTCTTATAATCAAAGTTGTGTTGGAGTGTGGGTTGTCGATATTTCGGTAATAGTCACCTTTTTTCATTGAAGTTGTCTCTTTGATGTCTTGCTTCTTCCGGGATTTTTAAGTAATGTCACACTTCATCATGCTTGCCTCTTGCAGTGTCTTGAACCATACACAATGGATAGTTCTACACCATCAAATGGTCACTCAGCAGCAAAATCCAATTTAAGAGTGAATCTATCCACTTCGGCTGAGGATGCTAGAGATGCAAGTTGTGGGGGACAATTAATTTCACAAAACTCCGATCTTGTGAAAGAGTCTAAGTCGTTCAGAAGACTTTCTTTGTCACAAAACATGGTTCTTCAGAGGGATTCTGCTGCTCTTACTAGTATGCTTCTCCTCCGTTTTTAATGTTTCCCTTGCCTTAGCATTATTAGCTTGGCACCTTATCTTAAGTTCTTACTCTGCTTCTTTAATTCCCCATTTACTACTAATTCTTTTAGCTCCTAGCCTTTGATTAGCTTCTTTTGTTTAAGTTTTATTGCCAGAATACTTTCTTACATTCGCACTTATCTTCTGAATGAAGCTATCACAGATACTCCTGGCACCACACAAAAAGTAAATCTCAGTACTGGTCCAAAAGCACCTCCATTCAGCTCAAGAGCAGTTCCTAATACAACGGGTGTAAAGAGGAATTCAGCAAAAACCCAGTCAACAGAAAATGGCTCTATTGTCAATAAGTCAGAGATTATACCTGTTCTTGTCCCAAGAAATAATGAAAGAACAGAGCTCGCATCTGAATGCAGGAAAGGAGGAGTTGCAGGAAGGGAAATGCCACAAAGATTGCAGCCAAAAGTATCTGATTGGAAGTCTCCTACTACCAACGAAGACCTCGGGATGCCAACTTCTGCAGCACAGTCTGAAGTTGAAGTACCTAAGGCTATTGAAAATAGTAGCCCTGCAGACAGGAACACTTTTCCTTCTGTTAAATGCTCAATATTTGAAACTGCTGCAACTGATAGAAGTGTGAATGATGACAAGAATTTAGTTTCCACAAAACTTGATATCAATACAGCACATGAGCCACTTTCCAGACACCAAATTGAAAATTGTGCGTATTCATTCACTTGTGTCCTATTTTTTTATATTGTCTTTACCTTTTCTGTTTCTATGCTTTTGTGTGTTGTGGGTTATTTTTAGACGTTGTGAGGTATGATTTTTGATCAAGAAATGTTTTTAAGGTATATTATGCCGGGCAGTATCAATTATGTATGTGCTCTCTAATTAGATCTAGAATTTTAGCACCATTTTTGTGTGTTAAGTTGCATAGATATACTTCTAAGCTGGATGCTATGTTTCATTTGTAAAAAAGGAAGCCCGATGTTTCTCCTCCTGTTTGGTTCTCAGTGGTTAAGTGAAGTGATTGTATACCAGTAAATTTCATCAACTTATGGAGCCAAAGGAATAGTATAAGGGGTGTAGAGGAAACTAATATCTTTTATGGTGCATGTATGGATATATCTACTGATGTGTGTGTGTGTGTGTGTGTCTTGCCTTTTCGTGTAATAATTTTTTTGCCTTGAATTTATTCATACTTTTATACTTATGTTTTGAGGAAGTACTTAACTATCTTTGCCAATCACTTCAATAACCTTCCTTGAGCTTTGTTTGGATTTCTTATTTGCTCACTAGTTCAACTGATCATCACCATAATTGCCGTGGAAGGGAAATAGCTTATTTGTTTAATCCGTAGCTTTATTCATTTCTGTACTTCTCCCATAAATTATCAGTCTTCTACTCAGTACAATTTCTTAATAGACCTGTTCTGTGGTTAACTGTATCTGTATTTTGCCTTGTCTTTAGAATAATATGAACTAACTGTATTATTAACACTTACCCTTTGTACCAGATGAAGCCCGTGGAAATATTCTTAATAGGAAACCTTATTCCATGCTAGGCCAACAAAGAGGTAGAACTCTTTTTACTGCTATTGGTGCACTTCTAAATTATGGTTGTCTCATGCATTGAATTTGGAAAATTAGGTAGGACACGATCTACTATTGCAAACTGGGAAAAGAGAGATAAAGTTCCTGGTTATGAGGGTCTTGCTCCCTGCACTGTTGGGGCGGTACCTGCTCCGGATGTGGTTCCCACCAATGTGGTATGAGTCAAATCTGCGTTTTTTCCTTATTTGTAATTCCAACTGTTACTGCCTATTGAGATTTTCCCATTTAACAATATTAACCATTTGTTGCTAATTTTAATGATGGTTATTTAAGGAATGTGGAAGCATTTCAGTATTTTCAGTGTGTGATTTAAGACCACATACTTTTAGCAAATTGTGGGATTTTTTCAAGTTAAATTAGCACTTTACAATCATGGAAAAGGAGTGCAAAAGCAGGGGAGAATGGGGTTTCTGTTGACAGTTAGGGGTGCACATAAGTCTATCCGAGTCAAAACACTGCCAGGTTTGGCAAAGATTATTCTCGACTCAACATAAAACTTGAAGGTTCCCAGTGATAAAGTCACAAAATAAACTAGGCTGCAAAACAACCAACCTAACTTTCAATCATCAGAAACCCGATTTCTGATTTATCTAACCCAAACAGGAAAAAGTTAGAAGTGATGGCATGTTCATTCAAACAGGAATCATAAGGCCGTGTGGGGCAGCTAGAATGCCATCATTGAGAGAAAAAGGAAAAGGAAACTAAATTCATCATTGGAACTTTGTTTCTTATGTTCTGTTTGATCTCTATCATCAATTTGGTTGGCAGACCAATTGCTGACAAATTTTCTAATTATTAGAAGTAGAATCTTGGACATGAACTGCAATGTAATTCATTATTGTAGTAGTATAGCGACTTCATAAATAGACATTCACTTCTATGGTAGTCAACGCATTAGGACACGTGATTGCTGGAACATTGAACTGTTAATAACTAAAATAGTTTTCACATAATCTCATGAATTTTGTTGTTTCTTCCATGAATATGATAGGATAAAAGTCATTTATGTGAAAGTTGTATAATTTCTGTCTTCCCTGACACAGAATTTAACTCATCGTAATTCAAAAATCGTACATGAAAAGAGAGAAGACCTTTTATCAGCTGTAAGTGAGGCGGTTTCTCCTGACGATGAGGATATCATTGCTGACTTGATGGAACAGCACAAAGAATTTGTTGGCTCGATGCAATCTCGTTTGGCTAAATTACAGGTAGCAATTTTGGAGAACTTGCTAATGGTTATTTGATTCTCTAACTTGGCAACATTAAGCTTTTGCAGTCCTTGCAACTCATTTATGTGTTAAGACTTTTAGTCCCTTATAACTGATTTGCATTATCATAAGATGATGACCTACTTGGAATGTTTAGCCTACTCTTTTGCAGATTTTCTTGCTAATCGGTAAGATATGCTGATGGGGTGGGGAGAGATTTATTCAGTTGATCTCTACCATGTGATATTGCTGTTCAAGATTTTGCTTAATTATATCGAGTTTTTGACCTTTTGTAGGTTGTCTACCAGTACTGGAAAAGACATGATATTAAAGGGGCAGTAAGTGTAATGGAGAAGATGGCAGATCATGCTGTAAGTCTCTTGTTTTTTGTGCCCTATTTTTAATATTAATATGTACCTTTTTAACACCATATGGTTTCCATTTGCCGGCTTACACAGGTACTTTCTGAGTTAGTGAGTTTCTTGGCAGAGAAAAATGACATTATCACATTAGAAATTTGCACATGCCTTTTACCACTTCTCACGGGGCTGCTTGAGAGCAAGTTGGATAGGTAGAACAAATTGAGCTTTGTTTTCCTTTTCTTTGCTGACCTTGTTGAAAATTTTCCATGACTGACATGTTTTCTTCTTGGTGGACTTCTTTTAGACATCAAGATATTTCATTGAGTATGCTGCTCAAGCTTGTTAAAGTATTTGGTTCACTGATTTATACTTCGTTGTCTACTCCAACATCAGTTGGTGTTGATATTGAGGCAGAGAAAAGGTTTTATTACATGTTTTCTTTTACTTCTTATTAATTATTATGTCTTTTTAGTTCAAGTTTGAACGGTTTTATTGCTTATTGTCAACAAAAGGATGGAGCGCTACAATCTCTGCTTTATTGAGCTTGAAAAAGTCAAGAGTTGTCTGCCTGCTCTTTCGAGGTATGCGAAAGCACCTAAGCGACCATCTTTTGGTCCGTGAAGAATATATATTGCTAACATTTCTCCATTTCTCCATCTTTTTTTTTTTTTTGTCATTTAGAAGAGGAGGATCAATTGCCAAAACTGCTCAGGAGCTGAATCTAGCACTACACGAAGTTTCATGAGTTTAGTATTATTGCATGGAATATCGAAAGTAATGATGGTGTTGCTGAACTTGAGTGACTTTTGTAGATGCCTGCACTGCATGCTTTTGTACCTTGCAGAGCTAGTATCCTCTATGCAGATGCAACACTGACTACTAATTTCTTCACATTTACACTTATATCATCGATAGTTATGGACAAACATGGTCACTGATGATTCATATAGTCGATCCCAACTTGTTTGGGACTAAGGTGTGTTGTTGTATTGAAAGTTAAGGACAACATGCTTTAAAGATGCTGCTAATGAACCTGCTTGTTGGAGAAGGATCCATCATACTAATTCTCACCTAACCCCAATACATATTAATTATTCTTTGTAATTGTAGGTTTTGTTGTGTGAATTCATGTATCAATTGTGGTAATCAACATACTATGCAAGGGTGTTTAAAACTATAGCTGACTCAATTAGTTTGAGATTGAGACAGTGTTGAGTGATATATTTTATTTTGTGTCTTAACTTGTCAAAGTAAGAAATGATACTGGCTTCATAAAAAAGAAAGAGGTTCAAAGGTTTCATGTTCGAGTCCACGGAATGAAAAAAATTATGATTGGAGAGAGCTTATGGTTTACTGCTTATTTTTTGGCATAATACTTAAATATGCCTTTTAACTGACATTTATGTCCTTCAACTTTTAGTGTGTACAAGTAGACACTTAAATTTGTCTAAACTTGAACAACTAGATACGCGTGTCCTACCTGACATAATACATGTAGAACACAAAATTGCCATGTAGGATGTCATGTGACTATTTGTTCAATTTTATATTAGTGTAAGTGTCTACTTGTGCACATCCAAAGTTAGAGGGTATAGATGTCAATTGAAGCCAAGTTATAAGACACTATGCATTACTTTTTCTAACCAGTATACATAGATTATTCACTCATTATACATGATCATACCCACAAGCCACAATATTCATGGATTATACTTATACATACATCCATCGGCTATTTTTAGTTTAATCGGTTTGGTGGATGACTATTTAGACTAAGTCTTCAAAAAGTTAAACTTATAGGATGTGAAATTGAGGACCAAAAATCAGAAAGCTAAAAACTCATACATGACATCTTATTAATGATGTTTAATTCTTTGTATACATTTGACACAAATGACAAGTTCATTTTTTTATAGTTAAAACATAACAAGTTGAGTGGAAAACACAGAAGTCTGGTGCAGACCATTCTACATGATCTTCAAGCAATAGGCTTCAATACATACATCTTGCATGCATGAGAGTTCACTGTAGCTGTCAAATTCCCTATAAATCTCGTCTCCAATGTCTTGTGCTGCATCAGAATATGCCAAATCATTTCCATTATGAGTAAAATGGATAACAATCACTTCAATTAATACTGGTAAAGACTTTTATTTTCGTAACTTCTTAAAATGATGAATGATAGACTACTTTATCAATCTAGCTGAGTATAACGTAGATTACTTTATGGATCTGTATGAGTATTACATAGAGGTAGGTATCTATTTCCCAGATTTATTAGATTTCTATCATTACTTGTTGTTTCAGTATCTTATTCACATGTTTCTATTTGTTGCTATTGCCTCTTTTCACTGTTTCACTCGACTAAGGCTCTCTCGGAAACAACCTCTCTACCTTCTCAAAAGATAAGGCTACCCTTCCCAGACCCCACTTGTGGAAACACACTGGGTTTTTTTGTTGTTTAAAGTATCACTATGAAGTACTTATATCCAAGTTATATGTATGTTTTGGACATGGTGAGTCTATAGCCAAATATAAACGTTTAACAAGTATCAGTTCTTTTTGATAACCAAGAAATCCCTGAGGGTTGTGGCCACGAGGTTTGAACCTATGACGTGTGTCTAACTCACACATCAATGTTGCACTCTTACTACTACACCAAAGCCTGGGAGCTCATTCTTCATGGAATATTTCGAAAAAATAGAATATGAATTGTTAGCATAGACATACCTCCCAAAGGTCTCTTGCTATTACAACGCTGTTAGGAGGGATTCCGATATCATCCCAGTTTGCTGTTATTTCGTATCTCTGAGGACCGCGGTTGAGAAGCACTAAAGCTACTCTATAGCCTGATAGAGGTCCTGCCCAGATCTGTTTGTAATAGAATGTGCACAGATTATCGTCTGCAATCTGCATTACGAGCAGGGAAAAAAAGTTCTACTTTGTATAGATTTTTGTTACCTCAAGATCGCCTTCCATTCTAACCTTTTTGCCCTGGACACCTAACTCATCTGTTCAACATAACGAATGAGTCTTGGTGATCGCGTATAAATTATAACAAAATGACTAGTTGCAGTTGACGTTTTGTGGAGTTTAGTACCTTGATCTACTGCGATCACTTCCTTGTTGGCTAGAATCTCCATTGTATCATGTGATAAATTTCTCACATCACAACCAATGATAAGGGGAGCCTAGAATTAGCATACAGAATGTATCATACATTCTGGCATTCGTACCAAGGAGCAGAAATAGTGTTGATATAAAAGTGAAATATACATTTACGAATGATGTTGCTGTTGTTGTACCTTTGAAATCGCCCAGATACTAAAATGAACGATGTATTCATCCTTTGTCATCCCTCCATTTCCAACCTCAAGCATGTCGGGATCTGTTTGGAATGTGTGAAGACAATATAACTAAGTAATTGGAAGTGTCCTCTATAATAAGTGAACGTTTAGATAATATGGTCACACATTCTAACATCGTATCATTCCATGAAAAATGATCAGGCCCACACGTGAAAAGGCGTGTTGAGACACATCTAAATACTAACCATTCCAGCCACCAGGCCTTGCATAATCTGCATAAACTTCATTCTGGTCTGCTCTAGAAATCATGCTGTCAAAAGAAGAAGATGAATACAAGATCAAGTCATGAAATCTATGAATTAAAAGATGTATTAAACTACTCCCTCCGTTTCAATTTATTTCCTTTAACTTTCCATATGACATGTTTAAAACCACAGGACTAAACGACATTTTGGTACATTCTACATATATTTAGTTTTAAGACAGACATTGAAACGGACAGAGTATTACCTTTCCCATGTATCAGTGATATCGTTCGTAGTTCTCCAGCTGTTACCTAATTTACCACCCCACAATGCCGGATGCAAATCACCCCTATTCGAGAGAAATAGGTGCATATCATCAACAATACTGTGAAAATGAGAGCAGGAAACAACAAAAAGGGCTTATCAAGGAAGACATTGTCACCATTCACAAAGATTAAAGAAGATAGGTCTTCCAACTTTCATTAGAGCTCTCGTCATAACAGGGTATCTGCAGAAGAAAGGGATCCCCGTCAAGAAAAGAAGTTCGATAGACAACTAGTGGAATCTGTTACACATGATTTCGCGATACATACCTGACAGTTGGCTTTGTTCCATCGTGGTTGCAGTTATCGTACTTCAAATAATCAATACCCTGAATGAAAATGTCGTTATCAACAACTATATTCGAATTGTTCTACAATTCATAGTCAAGAGTAATCATGATACTTATACTTATACTTACCCATGCTGCAAAAGTTGTTGCATCTTGTTCCTCATGACCAAGTGAACCGGGCATTTTCTTGCTGCAAGTATAATACCTGCAGAATCCTTAAATGTTGAATTTCAATATCATCGATATCTTTTCAAAACGAATGTCATGTGCAAGTTCAAGTTACCCTGCATCCGAGTAGATTCCTAGCTTAAGACCTTTACTATGAACATAGTCAGCTAAAGCTTTCATTCCAGAAGGAAATGTCGAGTTCTTAGGTGCAAAATTTCCCTAGAATTTGAAGATCAAATTAGCAAGGAAGATAGTTCATAAAAAACGATTTCCAGTTGAGACAAAAGTACCTGATCATCGCGTTGAGGTTCAGCCCAGCAATCATCTAAAAAGTGTCAAACACATGATCTTAGTAACTATATCAGTTTCTGTAACATCATAATCAAATGCAGATATGGATCGAGCTTATAAGCCGTGGGTGCTAGCTAGTGTACATTCTCATCTACGTATAGAAGATCTAAAAACAAAATCTTAGAAGTTGCGTCTATCATAAGAGATTCACACACGATCACTAAATTCTACATCGATTTTAGTCAAAGACGTACCTATATTAACATACTTATATCCGAGCTTATCAAGACCAGTTGAAACCAACGCATCGGCTGTCAATCAAAAGAAACGTTCAATAATATACAGATGATGAGATGCATATGAATTGTGTGATTGTTAAACAAAACAAATACAGTTACCAGTTTCTCTTATGACTTTCTCATCAATGTTGCAGGCAAAATGATTCCAACTACTCCACCTGAAACACAAATTTGCTATTGTTAGTTAAAATCGCCGAAGTCTAAACAAATTAATTGACCGTGCAACAATAACATATTCAGTGTAATTCCACAAGTGCGGTCTGAGGAAGTTAGTGTGTATGCAGACCACTCCTACCTAGTGGGGTAGAGAGGTTGTTTCCGATCAGCCTTCAACTCAAGGATAGCAATTTAAAGTACAACAGATATTAACATAAATGAAAGAACTACGAGAATAATACTAATACTACTAGTATGAAATGAGAAACACACACGGTGCTCCAAACTACTTGCATATCAATCTCATATGAAAGTGTCAACGCTCAACTACCTACTAATCATCTATCTTAATCTACGACCTCCACGTTCCCTATCTAAGGTCATGTCATCGATAATCTACACAAATCAATTAGAGCAAAATCCATCACAATAAAGAACAAAAACAAGATGGATCTAGGATTTTCTCCAAATGAATGCAAATCACCACCACGCCCTCTACTACGCGTTCAACTGAATCTAGCATTTTTAGACACGAAACATATATAGAAGCTTAAACAATTACTAAAATTTCAAAAATAAATCATTTTAAGTGTCAAATCCATCAAATTTAAAATTTAAATATTAGATCCGTCTCTAATCAAACCAAAAAATTACATGCCACGTCATCATACAACATAATTAAAAATGAAAATCAAATATTAAAACATAAAAATGACAAAATCTAAATAATGAAATTCAGTTACACATAACAAATTTACCCCATAGGAGGAGTCGAACCGAGTCCATTATTGAGCAAACTACGTCGTTTTACAAGTAAATCCTCCTTCCGTTCCGGCCACCGCATTCCCGCCGTCCTCCGGTGGGAGTAACCGCCACACATGGCGGAGATCAGTAGACATAATGCAAGTATTAGCTTAGTACCTACTCTTATCTCCATTGACACACACAAAATGCAAGTTCAGTCCCCAGTCACTATAGTTATTTATAGGATTTGCGTATACTTTACTTTCTTCGAAAATCAGTTAAATTTCATTGTAAATTTTAATTTGTGTATGATATTTGTATTATTACAATTGGGTTCTTACAAGTGTTGAGTAGCAATTGATAGAGACAATGATGACCAAATTCACGTTCAAAGAAAATATCTTGTCTTTATGCCTAAATGATTGTTCTAGTCATTTAATATGTGTAGCTGGAAATAATAATAATAAATTATTATTAAATGGTGATGTGGCATTATCGGATTGGACCAGTTTCAAGCAAAGATGTTACATATTTATACATAAATATAAAGGATAACTTGTAGAAATTTCACTAGTTTGAGAGTTAATTACTTAAATTTTAGTTTGTAATACTAAGAATCTTATCAGATTTTGAACTTCAGACATGCACCTGACATGTTCATGGGATCAAAATTAGATGTAAGTTATTTTAGATACATTATATTCAAGTGAATTAGCATGTATTTGATTCTCTCACTCGCTTTTCTCCAATCTCATTCACCACTCTCCTATCTTGCTCGGCTCTCTGCTTGTATCTAGTATCTAAGGTATATGTATAGGATCTCGCTTGCCTCTCTCCCTACTTTAGTGTATCTAGTAGCGAATATACATATATCTAACTTGAAATCTGGAATGAAATTATTAATTAGTGAGACAATAATCTGGTATGCAACAACCATCCAAACAAGTCACAAGACAAATCAAGTGAGTAATATTTTTCCGGCTTAAGCCATTTATACCCACTTAAAGTTGTCCGCATATTTCATTTAAACACCTTATTTTAGGCTTGTTCCAATTGAACACCTTTTTAGTAAAAAAAAAAAGTACCTATTGAATATATTTTGACAATCAACTAAAAGTAAAGATAGTGTGTCATACACTCGCGACTGACGTGACATAGTAGCTAATAAAAAAGAGACATGTGACATTGGGCCCATAAAAAACAGTTAAAAATAAATTAAAAAATAAAATAAACAAAAACTATGTTTTCAGTAAAAAAAAATAATTAAAAAAAAACAACATTTCTTTCCCCTTTTCTTCTTCGCAGAACACCCCATCCAACCCCCCTGACGTCTGTTCCACATTTTCTTTACCAAAAGACACAAAATCGAAGCACATTCCGATAGCCATTTCACTTCGGCTTTTTTCCTATTAATTTGAAATTATATGAGTTTTTTTTTCGGCCCACCCACCTACCCCTCTCCTTGAATCTGATTCAATATTGGAAATGGTATTTCTCTCAATCTCACTATTTTCTTAAACATTAATTAAGATTTGTTGATACTTATTTTTCTTCTATGTTGTGAGTTCTTTAGGATTTAAATTTTGTAACGATTTTGAAGAAAATAACTTCAGATTCGTCGAAAAAAATGGAGTTCTGTCAAAATTATTTTTGATGCAATTTGATTCTATTTTTGACGACAATAGATTTGGATATTGGTGGTATCGGTGGTGGGTGGTGAAAGAAGGGGAATAAAACGATGTCTTGAAAAATAAAAGAGGAAGAAGATGACCGGAGAAAAAATGGAAAGTAGAAGTGTGGATATGATGACAACAAATCTGGTAAAAAATAAGATTGCGTGGAGAAGAAGAACGATTGGACCTTAAGAAAGAATGTGAATTAGCTTTAATGTTGGTGATCACTGCGATTGGGATGGTGGAAAGTTGGTAGTAATGATGGTTGAGTTGAGTCAAAGAAGAAGACATTAATTTAATTTTTTTTAAATCTTTTTTTTTTATGTAAAGATGTCTTCCACGCTCCTCTGGTGTGTGTATTACACACATGCTGCCATGTCAGCAAAAAATATTTAATAGGTACAAATTTATTATAGTATAGGTGTTCAATAAGTAAAAGGTTGATTTGAAGTGGCTAAATGAAATCTGAGGACAACTTTAAGGAGCCGTGTATGACTTCAACCTATTTTTCCTCTATAGTTATAATGGCAGATCATTTTTCATCATATCATACAAATAATTAAAATCGTGATGTGACATTACTAAATTAGATTGTTTTTGGGTAAAGGTGTTAAAGGGTCAAGCCAGGCAGACCGGTATGGTTCAAGAAAAATCCAACCCCCTTACCCCAGTTCAGAGGGACCGGCCCTGTGCGGTTTTGGGATCTATTGCACAGGGCCAGTTCGGTTTGATTTTTCATTTTTTGGGATTTGATTAGTGTAATCTAGTTGTTATTTGTTAATATGTTACGTACCTAATGAGATTTTTATCGGGTTTATATGTCCTGGTTCACTAGGACCCCAAATGGACTTGTGCGGGTTTGATTTATTATATAACCAAGCCCAACTATGCCCTCTCAATGTGGGCCAGTTCGATTTTGAGTTGGTTCAGCTCATTAGACATTCTTTGTTCCGCACCATAGATGGGCTAAATTGACTGGGGGGATCCGATTGGCATATTCCCAAACCTAGCTTACTTGGGCTGGGGTTAGAGCTGCGTATCGATTGATTCGGTTCGATTTTGAAATTTATTGGGTATCGATTTGTAGACATGCTAAATTATTATAGAATTATAAAGATATTTATTTAATGGTTATTGATTGTTATCGATTCAGTTATAAGTTAAATCATTAAGATTTGATACCAAAAAAACATTGAAATTCACTTACAAATAATGTCACAAATCAAATAAACTATGCACATCAAAACATATTGTATCTTGCTAACAAACACATACACATTGTAGAATAATTGAAAATTTGAGAGAGTAAAAAATGAAAGTATGAAACTAAGTTCTAAGTCATGGACTCTATATACCAAGTAGTATAAATATAATTATTTAATTTATTATCAGGTTATCTATTTATCCGTGAAAAAACAACCTCAAATCACTAAAAACCAATAATAAAAAAAAAATGACTGGAGCAGGGTACAATGTACATAGAATATTCTAAACTTATATACTTGAAGATTTTTTTGTCTTAGAAATTAATTATATCAATAATTAATCCCGTAAAGGGTAACCTTTGGAATATTAGACGATATTTATCATTAGGATATTAACTCTTTCTTTTGAATAATATAAAAATAAGGCCAACAAGGGGGATTTTATAAAGGCAATGTGTACAGCAAAACTGCTTTCAATAAACCCTCAACTCAAGTAGAACATATAGTAAACAAACGGAGAAAAAAATAATAGAAATAATACGATAACCAAAATCAAAAAGACACTGAAGAACAAGACATCAAGAGAGTAATAAAAGCAACATTGATAAGAAAGTTATGCAATACACGACTACATACTAACCTTCTATCATAATCCTCGACTACCAAATCTTCTTATGTGGAGTACAACTTGATAACAGGTAAATAGAGTTCTATAAATATAGGAACAGATAATACTATTGCAATTTTCACTGATATCCAAAATGAAAGAACCATTGGAACATGGTAAATCAGTTGCCAATGGAAACTCTTTCCAGTGTCCTACATTAAAAATTCCTCAAGAAGGTTAAAAAAAACAGCCTTTATCACCCACCCACCCCCTACATCACATACGACAACATAAAGATATTGCTGCACCAAAGGAATATTTATTTTAAATCCAGTGTTTGAAGCAGATATGAAAATATAACATGAAATATAGTAATCCTTGGTGATAATACTAGATATCCTAAGACATTGTGACAAAATCAGCATATTAATAATGCATTATCAAGACCAGAAAGCATAAATGAAAATCAGTCTGAGCTCAGGTGGAGGGAGTTCAAGATTTGTATGTTATGTGACACGACGATTACTTCACGATGCAAATCTTGATAACGGATGCAGATCCAATACGATGAAGTGCCACGACAGCATCACCAAGTTGGCATAGCCCTCTCGTTACGGCTGATTTCAGGGCAGCTTCAAGGATTACCTCAGTTGATTCAGAATCAGTGGCCTTTGCGGAACCTTCACCAAGAATTGGAATCAAGCCTCTATATACCAGACTGTGTCTAGCTGGGGTCTCGTCGCTGATGGACCAATCGAAAGAGTCTGTAGTCAAAACAGGCACGACTACTGACAGAATAGGAACTGCAGGCCTATACTTGGCAACCAGCTTTGCTGTACTCCCACCACGTGTCAGGACAACAATGAGTTTTGCTCTAGCTTTGTTAGCCGTACGGACAGCAGATGATGCAAGACTCTCCAATGGGCTCATTGGCAGCGGGGTACACCTGATCATTTCCTTGAAGATAGCCTCATTGTCAAGTGAAGACTCTGCCTCAATGCAAATTCGTGACATGATTTTTACTGCCAGCTCAGGATAAGCACCAGCTGCACTCTCCCCACTTAACATAACACAATCAGTGCCATCCAAGACAGCATTAGCCACATCAGTAGCCTCAGCACGGGTGGGTCGTGGAGACTTGATCATTGATTCAAGCATCTGAGTGGCAGTTACCACAGCTTTGCCAGCAAGATTACACTTGTATATCATCATTTTCTGAGCCAAGAAAATCTTCTCAACTGGAATTTCCATTCCGAGATCACCTCGAGCAACCATAAAAGAATCTGTCTCACGAAGGATTTCGTCAAAGTTGATTACCCCTTCTTGGTTTTCAACCTTCAAGACAATTTCAGAAAATCAAAACATCAGTGAATACCATAGAACTAGTTAGCACTAAGGTTTGTACACTGGACATTTGACCCCCCTCATTGAATAGAAGAAAAGAGAGTGATAAATGAAAAAGACATGTTCGGGAAGAAGTAAAAATCTAGAAAACACCAATCCATTGCCAAGTATTATGTTCTTCTCTCCTTAACAATTCATATGCTTCAAAATTCAACCATACTAAATTACTCTGCATACCTTTGACATTAGTTGAATGCGCTTGGCATGTGGACCAAGAACCTTGCGAACATTGACAAGATCTGAACCCTTACGCACAAACGAAAGCGCTATCATATCAATGTTGTTAGGAACACCCCACTCTAGTATATCTTCTTTATCCTTCTCTGTAAGTGTTGGAAGGTCCACAACCACACCTGGAAGGTTTACATTCTTCCTCTCTCCTAAGGTGGCAGAATTCTCGCAGCGACATCTCACCGTTCCAGATGGTGGATCACATGACAAAACAGTAAGGGTTATGGTACCATCTGCACACAAGATGGTATTGCCGGGCTTCAAGTCCACTACCAACTTCTTATAGCTCATTGAGATCATTTCTTCATTTCCTTTTATGGTATAGTCTGTGGATACAGTGATTTCTTGACCTTCCTTAAGCTGAATCGGTTTTCCATCTGTTAAGAAACCAGTACGAATCTCAGGCCCCTGCATAAAAAACGTATGTTAGTCCAACATCAAGGAAGCAAACTGAAGCTGAGGAATAGTTGCACATGCAGAATAAATCGAAGGTCTTAACCAGTACTCTTGACTTGTTATAATAGCAGCATTTTAAGATCAAATTCATTAACCATCGAGAACCAGAAACAAAACAGCAGTTGCTAGAAACGGAAATAGAGAATAAAATTGTAGTTCCATTCAATGATTCCAAGTCGAGCCTTATAAATTACCAAAGCGTCATAGTAAATAAAAGATCAAAGTCTTTACTTAAATATCTGGCAAAATGAGGAGAAAGATAAGAAAGTTTGCCGGCACCTACAGTGGCTCATAACTGGAAAACATAGCAAACAATAAAAGATCATACTAACGTGTGAAAAAGCTCCATACCGGTAAACAGAGGCAAGTGAACCTTAGCATGTGTTATTCAAGCTGCCAACAATCTGATCCACCTCACATTACACAATTTTAAGTTTGGAATGTACTAGATTACCACAGATTACTCACTTTTCTACAAATACTATTATTGAACAAACTTATTATCTTGTGGTTAACAAAGACTAGCCAAATCAAAATATTGCAATTCTCCACCACTAAAGGAAAGCCATTGCTTACGACCACATAAAACCAGATCATAACACTCTTCTGAACTATGTAGGAAATATGGTCCCTCTTGAGACTAAAGAGTTGGGACTTTCATTCTCCATGTCAGGAATATATAATAACCACAAAAGAGAACTGAGAATCTCTCTCTCGACTACATCAACACTCCTTGCCTGAATCGATTAGAAATGCTACTCTTCTAGTTTGAGAAACTTAATTCTCCCGGGAAGGGGGGGGAGGATGCTCAAAGGTAAGTAGTGAAATGTAGCATCCTTGACAAGGAAACTGTAAGCAAACTATGCCTGAGGTAATCCTCAAGCAAATGCCACACTGGAAATAACGACCAGCTCAAAATTACAAACCATCTGCACAAGCACTAAGTTGACATAGAAGAAAAATAGGAACAGATAAAACTAAAATATGCTTCAAAATCGAACCTTGGTGTCAAGCATGACAGCACACAGGATCTGAGTATTCTGCATAGCAATCTTAAGATTGTCCAATGTCTCCTGATGGTACTCATGGGTCCCATGAGAAAAGTTAAACCTGGCAACGTTCATGCCAGCACGGAGAAGCTTCTCCAGCATTGGCACTGTTCTAGAAGATGGCCCTAACGTGCAAACAATCTTGGTCTTTGGAATACGGCCATCATTTGGGAGATCCTTCATGATTCCAGCTATGTCTATGTTGGCCATTTCTTCTATTTATCTGCTCAAAAGGACAAAACCCACTCTTCTTCAGAAGCCCATATAACCAGCTCATTACAGAAAACTTTTACATGTTTTTATAATCAACTTTACATGTTTTTCTAAGCAAAAGCAAACATTTCATCAATTTGTACCAAGAAAGTGCTAGTATGTACAGAAAAAGAAAAGGACCTTGATTCCTTTAGATCTGAGTAGCAAATAAAAAAAGTACTTTGGAATTAGAACTGCACTTATTACTTTTACATAGAGGCAGGGTACTGATTTTAGACAAAGACGAACTTCCATGTATCCTTTTTAACAATATGAACAAACATTTAGTATTCTATAGCAGACAATCAACAAGCAGCTCCTGAGTGAAATTAGACAGATAAGAACACCTACATCAACTGTACATACAAGTTATGTTGCTCGAACTCCCCAAAATTGTTGTCGTACTCGTATCGGATCCTCAAAAAGAACACTACTTTTGGAGGATTCGACAACCCCCAGCAGCATTTTGTAAGAGACGGGACAACATAGCATACACGTGGAATATAAACAACAAATATGTGGATTCCAGGGTCATTCTATCACCTAGATGTTCTTTTCACAATGCTGTGATTCGAGAAATCAATGTGCTTCCACAACTTAATAGCATGGATAAAAGGGAAATTGGAAGAATCTTCATCAAGACTTCACACATCTCCCTATAACAAAAAATTAAACCAAAACACTTCCTCTGAGAACAAATATAGAAGTGAAGTCTTGAACTTTCAAATAAAGGAGACAAAAAAGGGGGATTGAAGAAACGATGAAACATCATCAACGATGTGACAAGGAAGAAATCAAACACAAAGAACTTGTGTCATTTCTCAATCTAGGACTTCAGATCAAGTAAAAGAACACTAAACCAAATACTCAAATGACCAAAAAGAGAGCTTTACAGCAAACCAAGAATTTGCACGAGTCCTAGAAGCATAACAAGTTCATCAAAAGCAAAAATCTTGTTCCATTTCTCAATCTGGAATTTCAGATCAACTTAAAGAACACTAAATCAAATACTCAAATCACCAAAAAATTAAAAACTTTACAATGAACCAAGGTGTTATACAAGTCTTAGAACCATAACATAGCCAAAAAACAAAAAAGGGTTCTCACCAGTCACCAGAGAAGCTACAGATCAACAAAAAGAACACTAAATCAAATACCCAAATGTCCAAAAACAAGAAAAAAAATCACCAAATGAAAACTTCACTACCAACCAACGATTTGCACAAGTCATAGAAGCATCATGTAGCAAAAAAAAGGGTTCTCACCAATAACCAGAGAAGCTACAGATCAACAAAAAGAACACTAAATCAAATACCCAAATGACCAAAAACAAGAAAAAAATCACCAAAATGAAAACTTTACAACAAACCAAATATTTGCACAAGTCTTAGAAGCATAACATAGCAAAAAAAACAAAAAAAGGTTCTCACCAGTCACCAAAGAAGCTACAGATCAACAAAAAGAACACTAAATCATATACCCAAATGACCAAAATCACCAAAAATCAAACTTTACAACAAAACAAAGATTTGCCCAAGTCATAGAAGCATAACATAGCCAAAAAGAAAAAAAACAAAAAAGAGTTCTCACCAGTCACCAGGAGAAGTTACAGATCAACAAAAATAACACTAAATCACATACCCAAATGACCAAAATGAAAACTTTACAACAAACCAAAGATTTCCACAAGTATAACGTAGTAAAAAAAAAAATGGTGAAAAGGGTCCTCACCAGTCACTACAAAAGCTACAGATCAAGCTAAACCACCCCTTCAAGATTTTAGTGCTACTGTTTGTTTGTTGTGCTTTTGCCAGATTCAACTATGAGGTATAAAACTAAACACAAAACACAAAACACTATTAGTTGCTTTTCTTTTTATAGGGATAAGTAGGAAAAGTGCTAAGCAGAGAGAGGCGACCTGTAAGAAAAAGATGCTTGTTACTCCCTCCGTCCCTTTTTAGTTGTCCACTTTAGAAATGGCACACAGATTAAGGCAACAATGATTAGCACAGTGAAGTTACAATTTTACCCTTATGACAACTTTTCACTTCAAAATTACAACCATTTATTTGAATTAAAGTAAAATAAATTGGAGGGAAACAACATACATTTTTACAATTTTCAAGAAGTGTAAATAAGAGTATAATAGGAAAAAATTTGTTGTCCTTTCTTGATTTGTCAAAATGGACAACTAAATAGGGACAACCAAAAAAGGAAATATGGACAAGTAAATAGGGACGGAGGGAGTAAAACGGTGGGCTGCTTGCTCTATACAGTGACCGATGTTGACTGTAGCCTACAAAATGCCCTTTCAATTACTTGCTCCGCGTTGACATTCTTTCTTTTTTAGTCTGTTGCAAAAAAAAAATATTAAGTAGTTATTATAATTAACAATAATTTATAATCGTATAAATATTTAAAGATTATTTTAAATCACAAATTTTAAAAATTTATCCTTTTTAAAAATATCATAAGTTTCAAAATTAAAAAGTGTCACATAAAATGAAAAGTAGGAAGTATTATATTTCTTATTCTTCAATAAATATAAATGTGACGTATGTGCACCATTTTTTAAACCAAAAGTGCAATTGCATGTTATATGTTCTAATCACAAAACTATGAAATATATTTACTCTTTTATCCTTTATTATATAAGTATAGAATATTAATAAATTTATTTGATTTGGTACCAACCAAAAATAAGTCAAATTGAGCTCGAATTAACTAAATATAAAAAAAATATTAATTATAATCTACTTTATTGATATATTTTTAATGTTTAGATACATTATTTTAAATTTAGGATTGTAAGTTATAAATATTTTGTTTGGTATTCAGATTTTTTAAAAATTTTTTTTTTGGGTATTCAGATTAGAAGTTACAATTACACTGTTATAAATTTTAGATTGGAGGTCAACGAGCTACTCTGTTAACATTTTATTTTGAATTTCATTTGATTGTAGTCTTTAATCTTATAAATTTGGCATATTAAACATTGATATTCAATGAAAATTTATTAAATTAACGTTTTTAATTTCTAAACTATCAGATGTGTAAGTGAAAATATATTTAATCTCTATAATTGTTTAATTTAAGAAAAAATAATGGAATATTATGGAATCAACTTTAGAAAGATACTTTGTACAACTGATATTGACATGTGTTCCACGTGGCCCAATGGGCTTTATTGGGCCCATATGGATACTATACGTGGCCTCCTAATTTTGACTTCACTCTTTTTTATAAGCCCATCAACAAATAATTAAATTAATTTTGATATGTCTAATGACACATGTAATAAATAAGAGAATACTAAAAATTCGAGTCATAAAATTCTTCAAATGCGAGCGCATTCATATTCAAAGAATTTATAGTGTTGTAATTATTAAGTGCACTTTTAAAAAATAAAATCAAATATCTCAATATTCATATTACAATTATCTTATATTTTTCTTCTTTAATTTAATTAGACTCGTCCATCAAGGATAAACATGTCTATTTTTTTCCGCTAACATTTTGTTTTTGGAATTGAAAACAAGTCATCATGAATACAAGCTTTAAGTGTAACTAATAGCATTGTCATTATATATACTGGTCACACGAGCCTTGAAAATAGTCTTTTTACATAAATATAAAGTAATTTTTTTCATAATAAATTCTTGTAATCTAATTTTTTTTTTCTGGAATTTTTTTATAGAACGAGAGCTTCTTCTTCTTTTTTTGGGGCGGGGGGGTTAGTGTCCATGGAGCCCACAAAAGATTTCCTATCAAATATATTATATAGTATCATTATTTTACTCAATTATAGTGCTTTCAAGTCCTGATGGACTCCTCCATCCCCCCAAAAGACAGAATTCTTTATTTTATTTTATTTTATTATATAGTTCAATCACATTTTGTTTTGTAGGATACAATTCTTTTTTTTTTATATTTTTTTCATTACTTCTAATTAATGTTTAATTTATGGCTTCTTCTTTTTTTGCAAGATAAGATTTGTTACTTGAAATATTAGGTTCATCAAATAGGATGAAAAAGTGCATAAATTTCTAGAATTTAAACTGTGAAACATATGATATCATGATAAAGTATTAAATTTATCAAGAAAACTTGATAATACAATTTAATGATAGAATAAAAATACTACTAAGTTTGGAGGGTAAAGTATCAAATCACTAAATTTAGATGATAAAATATAATCATATCAATTTTATATAGTTTGAATAGTAATGTATGAAAGTTTAATGTTAGTTTTTAAAAATCGCAATAAGAAAATTTGGTATATTTGCAACAAAATAATAATTGATTCGTTATTTACAAGTAAAATTTATAACATAATTAACAATAAAGTATAATTATTAACTAATTTTTTTATTTAGAAGCCAGAAGAAAAATCGATCTAGATTTATCATCTGTTTATTATCAGGGTCAATTATATTCTATCCTTATCAAGTTTTTCCTTTGTAATAGTGTAATACCCCAGAAATTTTTTTGAACTAAGACTCGAACCGTTCATCGTAGGGAGTGAGATTTTACCGAGGAATTAAAATTTTTTAAGTGTAAAGGTCACTAGATGTAGCACCTTGAGTTTCAAAAAGAATTAAATTGGAAATAGCAAAATCTGAAATTTTACAAGTTAAGCTAAGTATGAGTTTTGGGTTGACTTCAAACGACCATAACTCCTAGCTCAGGATGATTTAGGCGTTCTACCAGATACCGTAGGAAACATCTTTGAATTATCTTTCCAACGCCGCCGAGTTTGATAAGTTTCGAGGTCGGATGAGTGAGCTATGGCCTTTTGAAGTTAGGCNGTAAAATTTATAACATAATTAACAATAAAGTATAATTATTAACTAATTTTTTTATTTAGAAGCCAGAAGAAAAATCGATCTAGATTTATCATCTGTTTATTATCAGGGTCAATTATATTCTATCCTTATCAAGTTTTTCCTTTGTAATAGTATGAAATGTTCGAACTCTATTATCAAATAAAGAATAAATTTATATCATTTCGTATAATTTAAATCTTTCCTTTTTTAAATATTTGCGATCAGATTTTTCTTTATATAAAAAATGGAAATAAAGGAGATGTGGAAAACTGCTGCATGTACAAATTGACCCCTCAACTTTCACAAAATGACAAATAGTCGTGTTCATAGAATATCTTTATTTTTATATATAATATTATTATTTTTGTTTGTAATATAACATTTGCCCCTTGAAAAAGTTAAAAGTTCATATTTAGATGACAAAGTCCTACCCTACCATGTTGTGATGAAATATCAAATACACAAAACGTCGAAAGAAGAAATATATTCTTTTTAAGAGAGAAATTTCATCGCGTGGATCATTCATTTAATGTAGTTTCTAATTAAACGACACATCTACTCGACTTTTCCTCTTATGGAAACCGACATCTCGCTTTCAAAAGAGAATTTAGATGACAAAATATAATCTCCTAGGAGATATGGATGGTGAAAGTATCAAACATAAAACTTAACCCTACTATGTTTTGGATGGTAATATTATTAACCTATAAATTATCACATTATACATAAACGTGTCATTTAACTTGGTTTTAGCTTACATTTATGCCTTGCAACTTCAAGTGTGCACAAGTATACATTTAAAATCGTATAAAGTTAAACAAATGGACACACGTGTCCTACGTAACATAATACATGTTGAACGCCAAAATAGGTTGATGCTACTACTAGCAAACCATTTAACATCCAACAAATAGTGTTCACCTAAGTTGCTCGGACTCTCAAAAAATGTTGCCGCACCCGTATCGGATCCTTCAAAAATACACTATTTTTGGAGGATCCGACACGTACCTATCGATATTTATGAAGAGTCCGAGCAACATTGGTGTTCAGAGTTAGCTGGGGAAATGCTTACACGAAACCATTTCTACTCCAAACACATCTCCACAAAATTTTAGTGTCACATAAACACAACATCAATACATGAGAGTTCACCAGATGAGCATGCAAACACAGATAACAGAGAGATATTCAGACATAAAACAAGTTTAGTTTCCAGATTAGGGGGTTAATGATAATTTCAGAAATTCGTTGTCTTAATTACATAACATTTGTCCCGGGATTTACTTTGACGCTGCAAAATGGGAGTACTTCCCATTTCAAAACCCAAAATCTGCTGATGTTTTCATTGCTGGTTTGTTGGATCAGATGCGTTTTGGAGGAGCATACGGGATATGTTCATCCTCACAAAGATTCTGCAGAAAATATAGAAGTAAATAACTATGCAAAATAAAATGGATAACTTAAATTAGGACGTGTAAACTAGCATATTAAACGTTGCAGAATGAGCAATCTGCGACTATAAATAAAAATATCATCTACAAAGCTAACTTGAACTTAATTTCGCAAATACTCATTACACAAATACTTAGGAGTTGTGTTCCCGAAGTGACACTAATATCATTAGCCAACTCTAAGTTGCTTTGACAAAGACAGATCCTAGGCCCTATCTCACCAACAGTAAATAAACTTCCGCAATAACTCATCGGAATGGGAAGAGATAACAGAATTCAATTAGTTTTACAAGTCTAAAGCTCTTAAGTAAAGCCAACACACAGATAGTTGACCTCACCAACCTAAAGGAATTTCAAATACTAACAACATAGGATGCCCAAATATTTGACTGGGAAAGGAATAGTTAATACTTTATACTAATATAATACAGGAATGACAAGACAATTAAAAGTAAAAGAATAAAATGAAATGGCTAACTAGTCCAAAACTTGAAATTTTAGCATATCTGACGAAAGACAAGGACTTTGTAGTAGCAACCATCTTGAATCACTAACCTGCAAATCTTCTGGAAGTGCCTCAGATACAGCAAGTGTGTAACAACCAGGGACATACCGTGCTGCAAATATTTAGTAAAAATAATTGTAGTTAACAATATGCCCCATTATACAACACTAAATAAACAATAAAACGGATAAAGATGAAAGGATATTCCCAACATACTGACACAAAACATTAGCTCACAGTCACTAGCATAAAGAGCAAAACACACAATTATCGTAGTGTTAGTTCTCATATTCCTATTTGCTTCCCCTTTGTGAAGACTTTCATTGAATGGCCTAGAAAAAATACAAGCATCACCGCTTAGCTTTTTTACTATTGCAATTTCACCTACTCATTCAATTTGCAATCAAATGCTTGAATTTTTGTTGTCAAAAGCTTAATTCATAAGTATACATTAGTTTTGTTACTTTGTAGAATTAGTCTGAGCCTGAAATCAGCAACTCAGGAAGGCTAGTTCTAAATCTAGGTGGTCCAGAAGACCAGAACCTTCTCACCCTTTTTTGCATGTTCTAATTGCTCAAATGGAACATTTTTAAGATATCAAACAAGGATAAATAATAAGTTCTAAGCCTCTAAATCTCCAAGTTGTCACACCTCATTTGTTCATATATACAGTGCGTGTGCATTCTTCGCTGTTTGGAGCCTTGGGCATATGAAACTTCTGCCAAGTACAGGCTAACACCTAATTCCTTCATCTATTCAGGATTTCCGGCTTTCGAAAGCATCACTTGGAAAATAGAATGCAACTCACTGCATCTCAAGCTAATAGAAGTGAAACAGCTTGGTAAAAAATGGAGTGTTGTCTGGCATTGACTACCTTAAGAGGAGCTTCTTAGCTTGATAAAATCTATTAGAGTATGTATAAAGAGAAGTCAGAAAACCAGATCCTTTCCTTTTATTTCAGATAATCAGATCTTTCCTAGTACTCTCTCTTATTTTTGGGTACTTCATTTCGAGAGCTCCTTGAGATCTGGCAGACACTCTCCTCATTCACTAAATTTCCTAGCCATTCTCCCAGAAGATACGATGTGAACTAATGCATAATATCATCAATCTTTGCATTTTGGAAGACTTAGGCATAAACTTGCATCCAAGATCGTTCTTGTCTAATCAAGACCGCTGCTCTTTATTGCCTAGTCTATTGAAATTCTAACATGCATAGTTTCCAAATGTAACACAGTCTAACCAAAGTTTACAATAGTGATGCGCTATGGGCTAGTCAGGATTAGACAACTGTTCATCTTACTCAGAACTCTTAACAATGAACTCTAAATCATTTGGAAAGAGAAAGACATGTGTATAAGATATACAGACATAGTAAACTAATAAGATATAGTTATAAGTTTCTAGTAACCAATGTAAGTCCTCTGAATAATCACTTCCCTGATTAAAAAAAAACCTACAAGAAGACCAAAATCAATAAATTGAGATGTATCTACTATATACTGACGTAGCTTAAAAACAGACCAACACACCCAACCATTCGGGGTGGCCCAGTGGTTTGGGCTTGGGACTTGCATGTTGGAGGTCTCAAGTTCGAAACCCCTTGCAAGCAAAAGCAAGGGGTTTGCCTTCTGGATCGAGCTCGTCGCACCGGGCTTGCCTAGTGCGGGTGACCCCTCCTGTGTGGTTTGTGAGCTATTGCATAAGAGCAGGGGTTTTACACCGTGCGCACCCAAAGGGTAGCCACTGCGGGTTTCCCTTGTCATCAAAAAAAAAAAAGACCAACACACCCAATTAGAGTCACGAACCCACTACAGTGTCCCTTTCAAAAAAACTTCCAATCATTATGCAGAAAGCTAGTGTCAGAGATTCTGCCCTTTAACCTTGGAGCTACATGCTGCTAAGTATGAACGGCACATGCAGAAAGTGGCAAAGGAAACATCCCTTGGGTATTTCCACTTAGACACAATATACAACCATCTAACATGGGCCTCTTAAATAAATTCCAAAGATTAGCAGTAAAGTTGATTTCTAAATATAGTTCGAAGTTTCAAACTCAAAATATATACCACACGAGTAACCAAATTTAGTCAAACTTATAATAATGTAAAGACCAATTAAAAAAATCAAATATATGTAAGACAGGTTTCACATACCAATTCGAAGCCATCGAGCTGCCCAACTCCTCGTTGGATCCATGACAGAGATTAAACTGTGACACAATAGCTCCCAAATTACTAACAAAAAAAAACTTATTGACCTAAAAACAAAACAAAGAAGAAAGAAAAGGGATATATTACATAATAATAAACTACACATAAACATACCCAGTAAAATTTGGAGTAGTGCAGTCCACTACACGCTCATGATCTTCATCCATCTTGAAGAAGGGACAGTTTTCACATCCTGATTCCCTAAACTGCATTACCAGTAAATCACCCATCAAAAACATAAACCCCACTACAAGTACATCCAATAAAAAACCTACTTGGGAATCTTAGTACCTCAGTTAGTCAACTAACTGAACTTTCACCTTGTTGGTGAGGGTTCCGTCCCCCCCCCCCCTCCCCCTGTATAATCCCCTCCCACATTTCCCCTTCCCCTACCCCATTTGAAGAAATAAATAAACCTATTTTACTCCCTTTTTTTCTTTTTGATGATAGTGGTGTCCGGACCAGCTTTCGCACGTACCTCAACTTCCATGTGATACCTGCCACCTCTCACCACCCGCTAACTCTGTCCACCAAGGCTATGACATATTTTACTCCTTTTTTTCCTTAAAAATGTTAAAGACTCCTCCTTTTGAAGGAAAAGCACATTCTATTCCAAACCCAATACAAACACATAAAATATAATCAAACTACAATGAACCCTAATTCATCAGTCCTTAAATGTGACGAAGTTGATACAAATGATACATTCAGCCTACCCAACATCGCGACACAGTTAAAGGGCAACCCAGTATACTAAATCTCCCATTATACACAGGGTTCGGGGAAAGACCATACCACAAGCATCTATTGCATACTACATTTCTGACTGTTTCCACTGCTTGAACCATGACCTTAACAAAAAAGTTCGAAACAGCAAAAACAAATTGATGGGTATTGAAGAAATCTCAAAAGGGTGTATAAAAAAAGGGGATTTCAAACCTGGTCATAAGTTTTAACAAGACGGCAACGGAGACAAGCTCTCAGTTCATGCCCAAAACTGGTCGGAATTTGTGCAGGTTGGCTTCCCATTCTTGATTCTTCCTCTACTCTTTCACTACCACCCACTGTCTTTGCTCCGATCGCTGCTCCGTTCCAAAAGATTTGGGGAAGTTCGATTTTCTCTTGTAGAGTTCACTGAAATTTTTTCTTCACTCGCTGTTTTGGGGAAAAAGGCATAAACCCCAGAAAGAAGAATTTATACCCCTGCTAAGAAATTAGAGAAATTAAAACAAGTATGTATTTTAAATTGAATAAATAAAAGATAAAACAAATGAAGTTTTTTTTAAAAAAAAAAATATTTTTATAATCATCTTGAAATATTTATATGTTAAAATGGAAATGAAATTATTTCAACAAATAATTTTTGTGGAATTAATACATAGATCGAGTGAAAATAGGATGAGATTTCATTTATAAGTGCCCTTGCTTAGGGAGTCATTTTTATCGGGAACATTTTATTCAGTCAAGATTTAATGTGGATATTGAATATCACGTAAAATAATTTAAGAAAAAATCATCTATAATGATTCATATAACATTTTATTACTTATTAAAAATTTATAAATATATTATTCAAATCAATTTGTATATATTTTGATTAATTTTACGAGATATGTGTTATGTCTCACTAGTCGAACTGAACTGGCCCTCATTGTGCGAGCAAGGTTGGGCTAGGTTCATGTCATGAAACTAGTTTAGTGTCGTCTTAGTTGGACTAGTAATGGCCTAAATTCGATTCAATTTGATAATTTCATGTCACTTTTAATTCTACTATATTCAGATAGTAAAATTGAATATTCTATTTTTATCGAATGGATGTGACTCTACTACTTTTAATATTCATAAGTCATATGTCTAAATGAAATTTATCGATAACTATTTATAAGGTATTATGTACTCCTATTTTTTTTATAAAGTTTGGTTATTAGTCAAATATCATAGTATAAAAATAAAATAGAAAAAATTAACTTTTCTATATAGGAAATCTTGAATATGGAAATATACCTAAAATCCCTTTTTTCTCCATTTGTTCTCTTTCTTCTCCTTCTCTGAACTCTCACATCAATGGCTATAACCTATCAATCTCCCATGAAACTCAACTTCATCACTTCTAATGGCTTCTCAAATCCTCCTTCTCTTTATCCCATCAATACCCATTTCTCATTTGGATTCAATCTCTCATCTGTCTCCTCTAAAACCCAAACCCATATCACCATACCCGAACCCGAACCCGTTTTCACCTCCGTCAAGTCGTTTGCTCCGGCCACTATTGCTAATCTAGGTCCGGGTTTTGATTTCCTCGGATGCGCCGTTGATGGAATCGGAGATTTTGTCACTCTTCGGGTTGACCCAAATGTTAAAGCTGGAGAGGTTTCGATTTCTGATATCTCCGGTGCCGGAAATAGGCTTAGTAAAGACCCTTTATCGAATTGTGCTGGAATAGCTGCTATTTCTGTTATGAAGATGTTGAATATACAGTCTGTTGGTTTATCGATTTCTCTTGAAAAAGGGTTGCCGTTGGGTAGTGGACTTGGGTCTAGTGCCGCTAGTGCTGCGGCGGCGGCGGTGGCTGTGAATGAGATTTTTGGACGGAAGTTGAGTGTTGATGATCTTGTGCTTGCTGGGTTGGAATCGGAAACGAAGGTTTCGGGTTATCATGCTGATAATATAGCACCTTCGATTATGGGTGGTTTTGTGTTGGTAAGAAGTTATGATCCGTTGGAATTGATTTCATTGAAGTTTCCATTTGAAAAAGATTTGTTTTTTGTGCTTGTGAATCCCAAATTTGAAGCTCCAACGAAGAAGATGAGGGCGGTATTGCCATCGGAGGTGACAATGTCGCATCATATATGGAATTGTAGTCAGGCTGGGGCGTTGGTGGCTGCGATATTACAGGGGGATTCGAGGGGTTTAGGGAAGGCGTTGTCGTCTGATAAGATTGTGGAGCCGAGGAGAGGGCCGTTGATTCCTGGGATGGAGGGAGTGAAGAAGGCGGCGTTGAAGGCTGGGGCGTTTGGTTGCACGATAAGCGGAGCTGGACCTACTTTGGTCGCGGTGACGGATGATGAAGAGAGAGGGAGAGAGATTGGGGAGAGAATGGTGGATGCGTTTATGAAGGAAGGGAACTTGAAGGCTTTGGCTATGGTGAAGAAGCTTGATCGGGTTGGTGCCCGCCTTGTTAGTAGCAATTCATGAAGACCGATTGATCAATCAATCAACTATGCCTCAATTCCAAACGAGTTTGGTATTAGTTGTATGAATCCTATATCTTTTCACTATGTGAATTCATCATGCTATGTGAAAAATGATATGTAGGAATTTGTGTGCAATGAATTGTTAAAGCTTCTTTGGTTATCAAAAAATTGTTAAAGCTTCTTTCACTTTGTATTTTTCAAACATGTTTTGAAATGTTTTTGTTGAGCTAAGGGTCTATCGGAAATTGCCTCTCTATCTTACAAGGTAGGGGTAAGGTCTGCATATACTCTAACCTCCCTAGACTCCACTCGTGAGATCACACTTGATGTGTCGTCGTTGTATTGATCATTGAGAAGTCGGCTGATTACCTAGCAAATAAAATAGTTTGAAGTTGCCATTTTGAAATGGCTTACTTGTCAATTGATTAGCATTCTTGATTTGCCTTTCTGGAGGACATTTTGTTCAATATTTATGTTGCAATATATCGAATGTCACTTGCACTTTCGAAATTTTCATGGAATTACCTATTCTTCCTTCATATTTGGACTTCTAAAGTTCATTATGATCTTGCAGTACTGTTCATGTCGTGAGGAGTGATCTTTCCATGGCTTATTACTTATGCTACTTTTAGTTTCTTGATTCTTCAACTTGCCAGAATCAATCTACTCACAAGCCGTCTGCTACCCTACCAAGGTAATTTCACTAGATCAATGTAATCGATCCACCACTATGAATAACGAAGTGCTGCTTCAGTGCATTGCAGAGCTATGTAGTAAATCTGCAGCTGATCAACAAATGATTTGTGTTTTTTCCTGATTGCTACCTGTAGAACTCCAACTTGGTTGTTTCTTTCTTCCTTTTCGATTGTCCTGCCAAAATAGATCTCCAAAGCCACCGTCCCAACGAAATTTGTTTCTCTGCATTCCCTCATCACTGGTTTGATATACAAAATTTAACACAGAGAATCTGGATTTCCTTTTCATTACCATTTACTGCAATATTTACACACTGTTCTTTATTTGGTCCTCATGTAACAAAAACTAGTTTTTTTTTATAACTTTCCTCTGGTCCTGTAATCCCATTTTGATTTGAAGAATAAGAAAGGGGCAAAAAGCAGCTGGTGCAGAAAGCATTCTGTGTTAGTAGGATCTAGGGAAGGGCTGCACTCCGAGGGGTGTAATGTAGACAGTCTACTCTAATGCAAGCATTAGTATTATCTTCCATGGCTCAAACGTGTGGCCTATAGGTCACACGAGACAACTTTATTGTTGCTCTTAGGCACCCTTTTATTTGAAGAATAAGTAACAACGGTTTCATCTATTCTGAGAAAGAGAAACTAGATGGAAGGAGGGGGAATAGTCGATTTTGATTCCCCGTTCTTATGAGGAAGTGGTACTTCTGGATACTGTATTTGAGGCCATTGTTCGAATTTCTTATGATATGCAATGATTTCCTTATGACTGGTTTGTTGACTTGATCCAACGGGTAGAACTCAGAATGGAGTAACACTCCTCTCTCACTTGCCTTTCTCCTCTTCTCTCATCTCCCTCTCTCGATGCGTGTTTCACATTGTATCTGTATTTTACTATTTCAATTTTAAGTATTGTATATGATATCTAGATCTATTATTGTAATGTTAGATATTTTATTTTTGTAAAGATGGTTAATTATTAGTATATTATATGGAATAATTTTACCAAGAATGTATTGTTGTTATAGAAAGGTAAACGATAACATAAAAAATTATTTTCGAAAAAAACTTGACTACTATAGTGGTGAGGTGCGTGAACTCTTTATTTATTTTATGTTGTCGAACTCGGGTTGACGCAACACTGGTGGAATTCGATCAATCTACATCTAATACATTAGCCAAAATCTACGAGAAAAAGTTGAGGCTTTAATTTCTTAAAATAAATTTTAGAAATGAAAAATAACATCGCTCTTTATAAATATTTTCTTTCTCATAAAAAGGGAAATTATTTGTAAATTAATTTTTAACATGATATTTTTTGACAATTAATTTATGTAGTTAACGCCCATTCTAGATAATGGAAGATTAAAATTATAACATACTAAGTTTTTCACATAATATCTCTCAAAATTTAGAATATTCTTACAATTTTATTCTATAATTTTGATTCTTTTAAGTCAAATTCCAGCATCCGTATCTATGTTCTCAAATCTTAAAATTTAATTTTGATTGAATTCAGCCTTTGAATCTTCATTTATATTGTATCGGATACTCACACTCGAGTCCGTATAAAACAACTTTGACAAAAACTTAGGGTACTAAAGTGTCAATTGAATTTTTGAGACACACCAAGTCTTCTTCTTAAGCCTTTCTATATTTTGAGGCGTCAACAAAGGCGAAGCAATTTCTTCAGAAAAAAAAAATGGGACAAGTGCAGAGCGAAGCCATTGATAATCAATCGAAATCTACCTCTGCTGCTGATGATTCTCAGCCGCGTTCTCTTGATTCTTTGATTGCTGGTAACTCCTCAATTCACCCCTTTACTCTTCTTTTTTTTTTTGGATGAATTTTTGCCCCCTTTTGTTCAAGAATCAAGAACCCCATATTTTTATGTTTAGTAATTTCACTATAAGGAGTTACAAGTTTTCAACTTTTTTCATTCTACTGGGATTTGGAGAAGATTTAACGAGGCTGGTGGGGGTGGGGGTGGGGGTGGTGGGGGAGACTAATGTATATGTGAAGGTGGTAAATGCCTAAATGGATGCATCTGTTCCTTTCAGTTTGAAATGCAGTTTTACGGTGACCCGTTGTTAAGTATTCCATATTGGTTGAGGGATGAGTTGTTTGTCATGGCTTTGATTTTAGAGCAATCATCTTATGATCTAACTTTTGAAGTTTAGTTAACCCCCAAGTCTATTTTATTAACATGGTATCAGTGTTAGACGCATCCCTATTCTTGTATTTCGAAATGTTGGACTGCCATGGTATGTTATCCAAGCTCCAATTGTCAGTTCTGGGGAGGAGGAAGGGATTAAGTGTCCCGTATTGGTCGAGTAATGAATTTGTTTATCTCCTTACATTATCTTAGCAATATACTCGCATTATGAGCTAACTTTTGGAGTTGTGTTGAGTTTGTCCCAAAGTCCATTTTTTTTTAAATCACCATTAAGGAATCCTTGGTTTTGTTTTGCTTATATAATGTATGTTTTTCGTGTAATGATATAACCGACCTCAACTATTTTGGGATTGAGGTAAGTTAATTGATCACAAATGTTTTACTATTTGCTGTTTGGGAAATGATTTAAGGTTTTGAGCCTATCACTGCTCTTTTGCGTGTATTGTTTTCTCACTGCACTATTTTTTTGATAGGTAAAAGATAGTATCTTTCTCTACTATTAGCTCTATATAAGAGTTTGTTGTTATCCCAAATTCCTCAGCAACACATTGTCTTTAGATCCAGTAACTACAGTAGATCCATTCATATAGCATCAATGTGCATATTAGATCTATACTGAAAGTATCCTAAGTAGCCAATAGCCATTGACAACCAATTCCAAAGTGCTTCATCAGAGACACTGAAAGCCACCTCTAATGATGATTCTCCCGCTGTCCTCTCTTGAGTCTTTCTGTTTCTTGATTTTGCAAAAAACAATTTTTCTCCTTCAAGAATCCAAATCAAGGACTTGAATGGCTTAATAAACTGTACTGTAAGTCCCTGTTCGTAGAAATGAGAGATGGCTGGCATCTCCCCCGACAGGGACGGGAACAGCCTTCGAGCTTTACCTGTTATCAGAAACTGTAATATAAGTCCTTCACTTTTTCCTTAATGGGGTTGGAAAAGAGTTGAGGCGGGTGGTGGGCATGTGCAAATGTATAGTGAAGTTAGTAGATGGATGCATCTAGTGCTTTCCGCTCGCGCTACATATGTAAATAGAACTTAATAACAATTGTTTAACCTCAATTGCAAACTAGTTGGGTGACTTATGAATCCCTCTATCTGTGAACTCCCAGTCTGTCCATTTCACTCCAATACTTGATAATTTGTGATTAGGAATCTAAAACATGAGATTCTCTAAATCTTTCACCTATTGCTACGCTGTATCTATAACCAAATTGTCCTAATGTGAGGGTATTTCATACTTATAAGTACTAACTTTAATGTCAATTAGTTAATATTGATACTTTGTCTCCATTATCTGTTCTTTGAACTACATTTGTATAGTTTAAATTTAAAAATACATATGATTAGAAGTTTGCACCCAAAGAAGTAGTAAGTAGAGTGGTACTCTGCACCCAAGGACTTAAAATGTAGATTCACCTATGGTGTGGTTTGTAGAGAGAAAGTGAAGGGGCTGGTTTGTTGCATATGTGGTGGTTTGAATATTGTGATTGTATGAGTGATTTTGGTATGGCGGGAGGTTATTTAAAGGGGAAAATAATCTTGAAATGCAATTTTCCTGCTATCCATTAAGGAATTTTGGGTTTCATTTTTGGTTATGTAATGTATGTTTTTCATGTATTATCAGTGCCAAGATCAACTAGTTTGGGTTTGAGATGAAACTGAGTGATTGCAATTTACTCATTTGCTGATTGGAAAATTGATAAAGCTCTGGTTCCGCTTCCCATGTGACTAGCTATCATTGCGCATTTTCAACGTATTGTTCTCACTGCAGTCTGATTTCGTAACTTCCTCTACTACTTGCTCTATGTCTCTACAGCTGCTCGTAACTGCAGTTGATCTATATCTATTTTTCTATAACATCAAGGTGTGTATTAGATCTCTAGTGAAAGTATGCTAAATAGCTATTCCCAAAGACTTAAGCGCCATGTAATATTATTGGTTGACTACTGCCTAATGATGTTTGAATCAGATTTTTATGTTTTAAAAGACTCCTAAAACTTGCTACAAATTTTCTTCCTTTCGTCTTGTAGAAGCTGCAGCATATGGTGAAGATGGTGAGAATGAGGTTGGTTGGTTCAGTTTTTTCGGATCATAAACTTGGTCAATAAAAGTTGAAATTTTGTTACTTATCTGTGCTCAAGAAACTGAAACTCTACTTTTAGTCCATTGACGAGAAAGCTCGGAAAGCTCTAGAATGCCCTTGCATTGCTCATTTGCGTGCTGGCCCTTGCGGCAACCAGTTCTCAGACGCTTTCCTCTGTTTCCTCAAGAGCACAGCTGAAGAAAAGGTAACTGCGTTTGAATGCTCCTTCCTTTTTTATTGTTTTTATATTTGTCTATACTCTATCGCGTTCATCTCCGGTAGAGAGAGATGTCATATATCTTGTTTCATCTGATTTTATTTCTCCGAGCCGATATTCATGTATGAACTTCAGCTTATGAAGTACCCTCATAAGTTGTAACATGGTAAACATTGGTTAGGTTATTCAGCTATAGTTGTACCTATTTATGTGTTCTATATTATGATAAAAAGATTAAGATTATGCTTTTTTTCTATTTTTCAGAGAGGTGGGTCAAATTTAAGATAATGCGTTTCTAGACGCTGCATTTCTTTTTTCTACTTGAGAGAATTTCAAGTTTCCTTTCTGCATGGTGTAGAACAAGTAACTTGTATGAATGCCACTAGACAAGACCAGACATTAGTGATCATTCTTGACCTTAGAATTTGGCCTCCAAAACTACGACGACAACATTAGCAGTATAATCCCAACAAGTGGGGTCTTAGGAGGGTAGAGTGTACGCATACATTATACCTACCTTGTAAGGTAGAGAAGAAGTTGTTTGCGATACCCCTCCAAAGTTGATGTCCAATATATGGTTCCTTGTGGTAAATTGACTTTGATGTAACGTCGTAACAAACAAGATCAGAAAGATTTGTCATCTTCCCTTCATTCATATACAACATCGAAAAGAAAAGATTATCTTTTAACAGAATGATGAAAATTGAGTTTCCATTTTTCCTTTTCATCCTTCTAACTAACATGTGAAAAGTTTGTATTTCCCACTGTAGGGCTCTGACTGTGTTAGTCCCTTTGTCGCTCTTCAAAGCTGCATCAAGGCAAATCCTAATGCATTTTCAAAGGACGTCCTGGACGAGGATGATGATGTCAGGAAACAAGATGAAGTCAAGACAGAGGAAACACCAAAACAAGAATACAGAATCATCCCTCCTATTTGGTCTGTAGAATCAAAGAAGACTAAGCGTACTAAGCTCTAGAAGGCTGATCGTTAGCCTTCGTTCTTTTGTCCTTCCATTCTTGGAAACCCTGGTGGCACAATACTAATTACTACTACACTTACTAGCAGAGTATTGCCAGAAAAATCTTTTCCCTTGTGATTTACATGATCAAAACTTTTGAAGTTTATTAGTCTGGAACTGTAGACACTAGGCCAAAGCTTCTAGGAAAAGCTTAGATTGGTTCAAATTTTCATGTTATTACCAACTTTTCAGTGTTATGGATTGTTATTTCATGGAAAATTAAGATGTAGAAGTAGAAGTTTTAGCTTCAGAGTTGTAAATTAAGAGTCCCAGGGATTAAACGCGGATCCTAATTTTGAAGTTTATGGATTCTGAAATTTACTATGGTCCATATGTGAAATTTACATTCCATGCTAGATCCGCCCCTAACAGGTAAGGTCCTTAATAATGAGTAGGCATAATACATAGACGTGTCATTTAATTTAAATCCACCCCTAATGAGTAAGGTTCTTCTCATTGCAATTTGGGCGGGATTGAAAGGAGTAAAAAGTCGTTTGAATTTTGAATCAGACCTCTGCCTTTGCAAATCGAAAATCAGAAATCTTTTGTCACCTTCTTGACGGAATCTGCCAAGGAGAGAGAAAAATGAGAGAAGCTAATAAGTTATCGAAGCTTGCACGAAATTGGAGAGGAGTGTTTGTCAATGGTGAAAGAGAGCTAAAGCTTTAGCCAAAAATGGAGCAGAAGAGCTGGCATTCAGAAAGGAGAAAATACCTAATTTGATTCTAAAGACTTGAGTGGGTTTGCTGGTGAATGGAACGTACACGTAATTATCACTGAATATTGATGGCGAGTGGTAACGAAAACTGACTAATTAACTAGTATATGTTTGCTTAACAGCGTAATTAATAATTTACAAAATAAAAATATCAACATTACGATTTTACGCTAATATAAAATATAGATTTATATTCCCTTAATTTAATAATTGCAAAACTTGAAATAAGGTGACGAGAAATCAATTATTTAAGAAAAAGAGATGTATAAATAGATAACAGTAGTTTCGACAGTAGAACATATAACTTTATTAGTAATTATAGAAATGCAACAACGAACGATAACAATAGTAATGATAAATAGTTGTTGTAGTATAAATAGTTGTGAAAGACAATAACTTGATACGTTATTAGTTTAGAAGAAAGTGGGGTCAAAATTGGGTGTCAAACACATAAAATCAGACCGAACCGAACAGAGTATAAACACCTCTACCATGCCCTGGCCATGAAACTTACTATAATTAATTTACTTACTAATCTTAATCACACAAAGAGAATTTGCTTACTATTGCTAATCTAAAGCCATAATAAGGTGTTAGGACTTTTATTAGTTGAAAATTAGAGCATCATGCAAGCTTGCAAGTGTGTAAAAAGAGCCACAAAAATGAAATGATTCACCTTCTTTAGACCAACCTCAAGAAGGCTCAACTTTCCCCTATATATACACATCAAAGTATGAACATGGTGTAACCAAGAAGTTGTAAAACATGGAAATAATGGAGGATAAAAGTGTAGTAATAGAAGAAAACAGCAATTACAAGGGAAAAGTATGTGTGACAGGTGCATCTGGTTTTGTAGCTTCATGGCTTATCAAAAGCCTTCTCTTGTCTGGTTACAATGTCATTGGCACAGTTAGAGATCCAGGTACATGAAACTACTCGTACTCTTATTAGTAATGGCGGAGCCAGAAATTATAACAAAGAACTTAAAAAGATGCAAGAATTCCACACCCAAGATTCAAACCTGTGACTTAAAGCAATTCTTGAAACGCCTACTAAAGTTTCTCTTACGTCAAGGGGGTTCAACAATCTTAAATATATACAAACACAATTGTTCTTTTACCTTATTTGCACAGTATAATTTTCCAAAGAGGGGAATTTAAGCGAGATCAAGAAGATTCAATGGAATATCTTGAATTTTATGTTGAATTGGTAGGTGGGGTACATGTATCAATTAAGTGAATTTTTGTTCTGGTGGGATCAATTCAATAAAAGAAAAAAAAACAATTCGAGTCGGTCAAATCCCTTTCATGGGATTGAGGGCAGACCTTCCAGCCTTGTACAATTGAAGTGGAGGGTTCAAACTCCATCAGTTGTATAGCATCCCTTTTCCGTTCTCCTTCCCCTCGCCCGATGTAATTTAAAAGAAAGAACAAAAAAGAAACCCCTTCATTACATGTAGCTTTGCTCTGCCTACATCTGTATGATAAGGGTGTGAGTACTTGGAAATTATTCTAAATAATCTAAAGATTGGAGAAGGAAAAAGAAGCGAGATGTGTTTGTATATACCGGATAGTTACACACATCTATAAATGAATTCATGTAACATAGCTACTAGTAATGGAGATTTGTATCTGTTTCATGGCATTGAAGTTTTTGTGTCAAAATCAGGGAACCAGAAGAAAGTAGGACATCTATGGAAGCTACAAGGAGCAAAAGAGAGACTTCGTCTGGTAAAGGCTAACCTAACAGATGAAGGCAGCTTTGATGATGCTATTATGGGCTGTGAAGGTGTTTTTCATACTGCCTCACCTGTCTTGGGAAAGGCTACTTTTGATGTCACGGTATCCAAAATATTTCTGTTTGTTTCATTTTATATGACAATATTTGACTAAACACACTAGCTGTAGTACGTCAGACATTTCAAAACTTCTCAAAATGAAAAGAGTACCATATAAATTGAACAGAGGGAATCACCTTCAAGTAACTAATTGTCCTTGCTGCAGGTTGAAATCTTGAATCCTGCAGTTGATGGTACCTTAAATGTGCTCAGATCCTGCAAGAAAAATCCTAGACTGAGACGCGTGGTTTTGACCTCATCTTCTTCAACTGTAAGGGTAAGAGATGACATTGACCCTAACATACCCTTGGATGAATCATCTTGGAGCTCTGTTGAATTCTGCAAAAAGTTCGAGGTAAACACATATATTCTGCTTACATTCCAATTTGATATCATGGACTTGACGAGCACGAAGTTCAAAATATTGATCTGACTTCTATATAAGAAAAATATTGAGGTGGTAATTGAAAAGATTGTTTCACAGAGAACATATCACCACCTTGAACTTCAAAATTCAAAATTTTCTTGAATTTGGATTCTTGAAAATAGCATCAACACTTACACACTTCCCAAAATAAGAAGAGTGCCATATCAATTCGGATGGTAAGTATAAACAATAATCTGATCATTTTACTCTGTGCATGCAAGATTTGGTATGTACTATCAAAGACACTGGCTGAGAAGGCTGCTTGGGAATTCTGTGAGCAAAACAACATTGATCTTGTGACACTACTCCCCTCTTTTATCATTGGGCCTAGTTTGCCTCCAGATTTGTGTTCAACAGCAGATGATGTCCTAGGTTTGCTTAAAGGAAAGACAGATAAGTTTGATTTCCATGGAAGGATGGGTTATGTTCACATAGATGACGTAGCTCTGTCCCATATACTTGTCTATGAGCATCCAAGTGCTCATGGGAGGTACCTTTGCAGCTCAAAGGTTCTCGACAACAATCAACTTGTCTCAGTTCTATCAGAACGCTATCCATCTTTACCTATTCCTAAAAGGTTAGTAGAATCCCAAGAAGAGGCAGAACCATTATATAAGCTGTGAGTGCATTTGCATCTATTGTCTGAAACTCAAGTTACATATTTGTAGTGGAAGATTTCATCAGAAATTGTCATTTGACACTGCTTTGCTAATATTTTAGAGAAACAATTGTATATATACAATAGGTTAGCTCCACTTCAAAATAACATAAAGTAAACATTAGTTTAGACTTTAGAACATGAAGTAACACCTTAAAAGCCCTACAGCTGAAGTCTCAATTTCAAGTACAAGCCAAGTCTTACTAATAGGTTGATAACACTTGCACAAAATCCTGCATACATCACTGTATATATAGAAGTTAGAAAAGTGAACACTTTGTAATTATGCATGTCTGTCTGTGTGCACATATAGTAAAGAGGTGTTCTCCACTGCTTAAATATCTTGGATCTGTATCTGTTATTTCTGCTTGAAACAAATAATACAAACTAGAAAGAAAGGTAGTACCGTTTTGATGAAGATTCACATTCGCCAACTTCTATTTCAGGTTTAAGGAACTGGATCGACCTTCCTATGATTTCAACACATTGAAGCTGGAGGGTTTAGGAATGAAATTCAAGTCCATTGAAGAGATGTTTGATGATTGTGTCACATTCTTCAAAGAGAGAGGCCTTATTTCTTCCATCTAAGAAGCAAGATTTCTGCATAAACCTTGGATGTTTTATTTTTCTGTATCTGACTCATGTTCTGATCCTTCATTATCTATATCAATGATTACCTCATCACTATATTAGTAAAATGGAACTTGTCCTAGCATTAAAGCGTGACTGCCAATGTACTAAAATGCTGTTACCTAAAACCAAAAAATAAGTTAAAGCAACAAATGCCTCGACTATCTCATCAGTTTTAAACAACACAAGTACATATTCTGGTACCTCGACTATTTCACTGGTGTCACAGTCCACAATTTTTTTATCCGTGCTCGATACGGGCAAGATAAGCAAACCTCAAGGAGACAGAGTTAAGCAAAGCAGTATCCCATTATAACAAGCTGAAAAGACCAGCTTCAAAAGACACAGATGACATAACACCTACTAAATATAAGCATAATTCACCCAAGGCCCTTCCCACTTATGAATGGATTTTTCAGGTGATGAAAATGAAGAGCAATGGAGACTTGAAAGATCTAATTTTCCAAGACAATGTATTTATAGATTTCTTGCTACAGACATTGGTACTTTCAACTCAAACACTAAGTAAACATAAACAGTTCCAGATTACTCTTTATGTTTCAAGAACGGTATGTCCTGGACATAAACTTTGATTTACGAAGTCTCTGCTCAGATTAAATGAAACATAGAACAGAAGAAAGTGATTTACTGAAATAAGAAAAAGGAAAGATTGATTTACTAATTATTAAACTAACTGCATCAATCAGCACTCAGAACAAGTTTACTATATATCTTGCTACTGAAAGCAACCTTCAAAGCTCTTCAGGCACTTGAAATTTGTTTAAGGTGATTGATTGATCTGATAATTCCTCATTAGACTAGATTACACTTGTTACTGTTTCCTAACAAAGAAAAATATTAAAGGGTCTGGCAAATTATATACATTATTTTTCCCTCTTTGGGGTATACTTACCAATATTCTTATCACAATGGTTGGAAAATTTGAGTTTCCTTTCTTCTCTTTTTGGTATACATAGCATCACCAAGGTTAGTATTTTTATTATATTTAGATAAAGTACTTGCATGCTTTACAATTGCTTCTCTTTCACTGTGGCCGCAAAGGACGACTAGGTAGTATTTGAAGCACTGCCCGAAAGCTTGGTACACAGATAATGAAAGAGAATAATACTGGTGCTGGTGCTGGTGTTGCTTAGCATATACTGTAGAAAAACAGCCACATACACAATCTATATATACAATATCATAAAACAACAGATAGTTATTCTTCGCAGAATCCAAAAGAAAATTATCTATGCTTCGAGTATTGTAAAACAGAAGTGTATGACTGCTCAAGACATTAGAGCATAATTCTCCCATGATACCAATGTTTAGAAATAGTTGCAAGTATAATACACATAACAAGTAGCTAAAATGGAAAAGGATGAACACTGGCCTTTCAAGCACATGATGATTGAAACTTTCACTTTCATCATAAATTGAACTGAATACATTTATAAGCTACCAAGAAGTATAACATTAGAATTTCCCACTTGAAGCAATAGTAGATCAAATCAGACAATAAAAGGAAAAAGAACACATTGTTGTATTCAGTATCTAGTAAGAACAAAAATGGAAACACTTCATCCAAATTTACCTATGCGTCAACTCCTTACGTGAACTTCTAGCTCGAAAAATCTTTCGAAGAGCCAAGATCTCACTTTCTCTACTTCTTTTTCTTCTCAGTGTTTTGCACTTGATCAGGCAAATCCTCATAAACAGGCAATGCCAATGAATCACTAAACTTCAAATGAAAAGCTCTAACACCATTCAATTTCTTAGGAACAAACTCAATAATTCCATCAATGGCAGCTAAAACATTCTCCATAACTTCACCATTCTCCATCCCACCTCTCCCAATCTTCAAAACACTACATGTTCCACTCCCTAAACACAACAAAGTCGACGAACACGCTCTCTCTATCTCCTCCTTCCAGCTACTATTCCCCCTCAAATCAACTGGCACAGGTACTTTCCTCTTCTTCTTATAAAAGTGCTTCCCTAATAAACCTGGAAGCAAATTCATCACTCTTTTATCAGCCAAAAACAGCTCATATGAACCGTACAAATCCAGCTTCGAATCAAAAGATTTGTACTCAGACTTCAACTTGGTAAACTTCAGAACTTTCGTAATTGAAATTCCTTCAGATTTAAGCTTTTTCTGCACTGTTTCAACATCAAGTTTGGTTTTTGAGTTGTGGGGTTTTCTGGGTCTGTCGTCAATGATGAGACAAATATTAGCGAAAGATTCAAGTGGGTGGAAAAAGGGGTTGGGGAGGGTGATTTTGTGAGGGGTTGTGAGTTCTTTTGGAGGGATTTTCTTCAGAGTTAATTGAAGATAGATGAAATTATCATCTACTACTCCATCTTCTTCGTTTTCTTCTTCATCTGATAGTGAATTGAGGTTTTGGGGTTCATGGGTTTTCTTGGATTGAAGCTTTTTCCATTTGAGAAGAGCTTTTACTGCTTTGCGAACTTGGTCTTCATTGATTTTCGCCATTGCTGTGGAAGCCATTGTTGCTGAGTTAAAGAAAAAATTTGGTATTATAGAATGGTGACGGCGGCGACTGTGAATAAAAGGTTTTAATTACATTTTTGGTCCATAAGGTTTGGAAAAGGTGATAATATTGCCCTACAATTTTATAGATTTTGTATTAGAATCCTATTCTTTTGATTCCCATGCATTGGAGTCCGACTAGGTTTCACGTTGTGTAAAGGTCCATTTGAAAGAAGTTTCTCTATCGAGGATATATCCTTGCCCGACTATTAGAATCCTATTTATCTACGCATATTGTAAAATTTAGAGCGTTAATCTAGAAAAGTTAAAAGATTAGTTCAATTTGTTTGTGTATTATTATTATTAAAAAATTAAGTTTAAGATGCATCTTGAGATGATATTGACTTAAAAGGAAATGTCGAGGTTCAACGAGGAAAGACTTATAGTGGATATTTAGGCATTTGGATATGATAAAAGACATCATAATCGATGAAATAAGTTGAAAATAACCATATATTTAAAGATTTTCAATTAGAGAACTTTTCAAACTAATTTTAAATTCATGAAAATATAAGAGATAACTTGACAAATTGAATTATTTTAGTAGTGAGATACAAAAAAAAGTGTTGTTATCAACAATATTGTGTATAAACTTAAGTAAGCCAACAAAAGAACAAACTTACAAGTTTCGCTTTAAAAAAATTAATCATATTGTGTTTAATCCGCATAAAAGACATGACGACTTACAACTTTCTCAAATAGAGGCTGGTGAAATTGATGTCTATACATATGTGAATTACGTGCACATGACCAAAAAGGTCCTATAAAGCTTCACATGTTCGTTATTCTAAATTATTATGACATTCATTAACTTTTACAATGTTTTAATTGTTCTAAAAAATTGTTTTACAATATTCTATTAAGAATTATTCAACTAACTTTCATGATATTCGAGATTCAAATCAATTTACCTAATCAAAACGCAAAAATACTCTAAGGTTTAATAATTGAATTGATTTCTAAAACTAATGTAACATAAAAATTTAAAACTAAATTAATTTTACTAAATTCATGTTTATGGGACTAGACATGGAACCATGCAGTCTCAAGCTCGATTTGATTAGATTTACTTGTATTTAATTAGATTGACACAATACTATAATAATCAAACCTTATTTATGCTCAACTATATTTTCATTCAAAGCTCAATTTGATTCGAGTTATCTTAATTAATCCACTTAAATTATTATATATAGTAATTATCAATTTAAAAAATAAATTCATCGATCAAAAAGGTTCTTATACGACGTCGTTTTGGTCATTCCATTGCTTTTCCTTCTCTTCTTCACAAAAAATACAACTTCTCAGATTTTTACTCAAACGCCGTCATCATAGTTACAGACATGGGTTTCGGAGCCCTAAGATCCATCATCCGACCCGTTTCACGAACACTCTTATCGACCCGAACCGTATCCTCCTTCGCTCCGATCAGTTCTCCGGCGAACAGCATCTGTCCGGCACCGGAGCTCCGTCATTTGTTCAACACTTTCCGACCTAGGCTTCCATGGATTCCACCATCCAGTGCTTTTCACAGCTTGACTGACACTCGATTCCCTAAGCGAAGACACAGTGACAAGCCTAAACGTAAAAGAGCTAGCTTGAGACCTCCAGGTTTATCTTCATTTCCGATTATAATCATACTTTATAGTAGTTGAATTAGCAACCTAGGGTTTAAGCCATTTTCAGATTTGGGCATTTCGTTATGCAAATTATGATGTTTTTGGGTGCTTTTGGTATAGATGAATGTCTTTTTACATAGAAAGTGTCTTCCATAGGAAATATTGTAGCTTGGGAAATCATTTTCTAGTGTTTAGTTGGAATTCTAAATCCTACAAGGTGGAGGATTCGACATGTGGATGGTGTTTGATTATAGGTTTGGGCCATAGATTTTGAAGTTGAAGCTTGAACAATTTGAAAATTTGATTTTTTCAAAGTTGTGATTTTTGGAATTCGAAGTTGTATTTGGATATGCATTGTACTTGGAAAAAGTCTTTAAGTATTGTTAGTGGAAGTCACCAAAAAAAAAAAAAACAAGTCTTAGCTAGTTTTGGGAACTTGAAAATATTTGAAGATCATATTTAGATTTTTAAATTCTGATAAAGTTTCATGGCCAAGCAGATATTTGAAAATAAAATTTCATAATCTATGGCCAAATGCTAGCTTAGAGTTCACAACAATGTTGTAAGTGTTGATTGATATAGAGTAAGAGTTGGTATTGTAAAGAAAAAAGACTTTGTCATAATTGATGGAAGTCATTTTACCTTCTTTTGGTGGAAAATATTTTTCTTGGAGAGAACTTTTTTCAACAAGTCATGCTAACCTCACGCTAAAGGAAAACGTTTTCCCTAAAAATATTTCTGCGATACCAAACACACTTGGTATGTTTTGGATTTTTACCGGCTTTTGGATTATAACAAAATGTAAAGAAGTTAAGAGTTTTTTTTTTCTTTTGGAAGTTAGGTCCGTATGCATGGGTTAAATATACCCCCGGTGAACCTATAAGTCCAAACAATCCCAATGAAGGAAGTCTCAAGCGGAGGAATGAGAAAAAGAGAATTGGCCAGCGGAAGGCATTTATATTGGTATGTCGCCACAACTTTTGATTCCCTTTATCCCTTTTTGATGATGAGTCTCTTTTGGTTCTTGAGAAGAATGTGCTTTTCTCTTCATAAGTAGATAATTGGAATATTTTAAGACGTGCTTGTGAAGATTTAGAAACTGGATATTAGGATTGAACTTAATATGCAAAAGGCCATTCATATGTTATTTTCTGACTTAGGATGGTAAATTGATGTGATATTGTGTCGATACTGCAAATTTGAAATTGTCCTTATAGATAGATTGAGGATCAGAACTAAATCTTTGTCTAGCGTGGTTTCTGTACTTTTATTATCCTGTTCTTTTCTTTTCCAGCCTTTACTCCCATGCATATTATCACATCTCCCTTTTTAAACTCAACTGATCTCCTTTATTCTTACTCCCCCGTCTGTCATTTTTCACAAGTAAATTCTATTGACTGTGTAACCTCAATAAACCCCAACATCCGAGATACTACATGCTCTGCTGACTTTCCTACTTTGGAGTTGGCAACTTTTAAGCTGCGTTGTCTTTGATATTTGTCATTTGTGGTTCAGATGTCACTGGTGATATTACCAGCTACTATGGTGACTAAATATTACATTCCATGTTCACTTTACAAGTTGATCACCAAAGTTAGAAGAGTTTTCATTGCATAGTATATATTTCGAGTTGAAATCAAGTGCTCGTTCCTCGATGTATTTTGTTGGTGACCATGCTTTCCAAGTTCCATGACTGATGCAGTAAAATGAGACTATCCAACTTTGCCTTGTCTTGGTTGCCTGTATCCCAAAGCATAAAGTGAAATTCACATAGCCAAAAATAAATAAAAAACAGTAAACAACCATTCACAGATTTTTCCAATAAACATAGCAAAGCAAGTTGCTAACACTAAACTGAATCAGCAAATCAAGCCTTGGATCTCTCTGCTAAAGCTTAGGACTTAGAGACTTTGAAGTATCCTAGTAGTGATTGCATTTTGTAGCTCCAAGCATATTAACTAGTTTGAAAGAAATATCCAACTACGAGAATGCCTTCTTTACTAATCAATGCACTATCTACTTGATAGATATTTGTAGCACTCTCTCCTTTGCCTGAAAATGTCCACTCACATGTTAATGGGTCCTATTTTCATGTTCCGAAGATCTATCTTCTTTTACAAATGAATGTTATTGTGGCCTACTTTCATGTTTTGAGGACCTCTCTTATACAAAAACCTATTTTCTCCTCACAGTTGAGTCATTAAATTTTCTTGGTTGGGATTAGTGGTGGACCACCACTGGTGGCAAATGGGCGGGTCAGTTTGGGTTTGGGATGGTTGAAAACGAGTTAAGTAAGAACGGCTTTGGTGGTAGAAAATGGTTGGGTAAAAAAGGGCTCTCACCCATTTTTATCTCCTCAAGCTGTAAGCTTGCCGAAGTTTCATAATAGCAACAAATTAGGTATATGCAGTTCTTGAATGAACTAGTAAGCTGACTCCAATTTTCACATTGTTGCTAGCAACTGGTAAAGAGAAATAATGAAATATCGAAGATTTTGACTAAATATTTTGAGTTACTGATTGACAAAAAAATTAAATCGCACATTCCAATCAAGTAACTGAATTTTAGAATATTGAATTTCCAGCACTATTCTTCAATACGTTCATTACAGTGACATTTCATGTGTTCTCTAAAAGGAGGAAACCTCCAGAAAATATATGTGGCTAACCTGTTTTTACCCATCTAACGTATCACTCATCCAACCCATTAAAGTATGGGCAGGTTAACAAAATATGAGCTTATTTTTATCGCACTAGTTTGGATCAAGCATTAAAGCTGGCAATTATAAGGTTCAGTACTCTTTACCCTGGTTTTGTACTGTTTGAGTCATTGTACATATCATTCTTCGTATTGCCATTTAGAGACTGAAGAACTTTCTTTCAAGTACTTGGGCAATTCACTCCATTCCTTGAGTTAATAAATTTGAGTTTTATTCATGCACAGGCTGAGAAGAAGAAGCGTAAAGCTCAGATGCAGGAGGCAAACCGGAAGAAAATGATTAAGCGAGTAGAGCGTAAGATGGCTGCAGTTGCTAGGGATAGAGCATGGACAGAAAGACTGGCAGAATTGAAGAAGCTCGAGGAAGAAAAGAAGGCAGCCACAGCTTGATTATCGTTGTCGAGAAGCAATGCTTCAACCTGCTAAATTTCTCTCTTGTTTTTGAGAGTGAAAACTTTCAATCCCTTCTTTAAAATAGGCACAATTTTTCTGCTGTCATGTTTTTCTTGAGGTTGATATTTAAATTTCCTTTTCGTTTGTTTTGTTAGTCTTTTTTCAAAAAAAAAAAATTAGATTTTGAAGTTGAAAGGTAAATTGCATAAACTATCCAGACAAAAAGCCAATCTTATTGAAATGTGTTGTGACGTTTTCTCATGGAGCTTAAATGACGAAATGAGGATTCATAGTCAATCCTAATTTATTTCGGATTTATATAGCCGACCTTATTGGAATGTGTTGTGATGCTTGACTGATTATGATTTGATTCCACTAAACGATGGTTGAAGAATTGGTTCAATACACTTCAAAACTCAATTGTTTCACATGCATTGGTTCCAAATATGGTTAGTGTCAATTCTAAATTATATTCCACTATCCAAAGAACAGCTTCAAGGATTGAAGTTAAAGAGATTAAACTTGTGAATAATTTTTACTATTTATAACAAAAAAAAGACTCACTTGAAAATCAGTATTTGGTCAATGACTCATGAATGAAGTTATACGGGGTGAGATAGGGGTGGCCTTCGTTGCAAACATGGTGAGAGGATGAGATGGTTTGGACTTTGGATATGCAAAGAAAAAGTGTGTGGATGCGTCTATAAGAAGGGGTGAGAGATAGGTTGTAACAAGAGTTACGAGAGGTAGAAGTAGGTTGAAACAACTTCAGCTTTCAAAAGACATGATTCTACAGTAAAACCTAATCAATACTCATTGAATTAATAATTTTTCTAAGAAAATATTTTCTTTCGGTCCACTAAATTAATACTCAATAAATTAATAATTTATCTAAGATAATATTTTCTTTCGGTCCTGACTTGGGCCAATGGAAAAAATCACTCATTTTCGATAAAATAATATATTTTCAGAAGACCTCAGTATAAATATATGGCCCCATTAAAAATATAAATTAATATTTTTTTAAAAGTACAAATATATCTAAGATAATTTAGTGAAATATAATTCTATTGTGTTTTACTTCTTGTTATAATTTAAATCTAGTTCAAGCTCATCTTTAATTTTTCTTATTGCATCCAAAAATTTTGGTGTTGCCACGACTGCAAATACTTTTAAGTGCGATCTCTTTTGTACTCACATAATGTTTTACGTATTTGATCTATCGTTGATGATTTTGTGGCACTTTTTAAATGAGAAGTCATTTTCGGATATGGATTCATAAAAAAAATCTATGTTGCTTATGTAGTTAATTCTCTCACTATCATACATTGATTTAATAAGATATGAATAATATTTGATTGTTATGAAACATTGAACAATATGTATAATGAATTTATTTTTATAATGAATCATTATGTTTATTTTACAATATATCATTTAACCAAAAAAAAATATAGTGAATCATACACGTATATTGTAATTTATGTATAATAAATTTATTTTTTATATGAATTCCATATATATGATAAATAATTTAATAAGATGTAATGGTTTGGATGTATTCATTGTACTTTATGTATAATAAAAAATTTTTATGTGAATTCAATAAAATGATACATAAATTAGTAAGGTACAATGATTTTGATTTAATCAAAATTAACCTTCATTGAATCTCAAAACACTTTTTAAATTAATAAATATTAATTTATTGATTAAATAATACCTCTACAAAATAATAATATTTCATGGTCTCACTTATATTAATTTAGTGAGGTTTTATTGTAGATAGGAAGATTTGGAGGTTGGGATTACGATAGAAGACTAGCAAGTATTTGAGTGTTGTCGAACATTGTGTAGTAGAGGTTACATAGTCTCTTATTCTTGAATGTGCATTATTTTACCTATTTCCTTGTGTTTTGCTATTTTGTTGTCATGTTATTCTTACAATCTTGAACCAAGGGTCTAGGGATAAGGAGTACGTACAGTATACTCTTTTCTGACCCACTCAGAGGCGTAGCTATTACCACACAAGAGTGTGTGTGTGTATATATATATATATGTCAAATTCATTCCCAATTACACACGTAAATTTTACGGGAGTCCTATCACCCTCTCAAACTATTTAAAACTGAAATTATCATCTCCTCAAATGTTTATGTGGTAAAGTGAGTGTATTTCACTCTCCTTGAAAGAGTGAGCACCAAAATCAAATAGTAAACTTTTATTTTTAATATTTCTTTTCAGAATACTTGTATTTATATTTATTCTTTCTTCTTTGTTTCTTTCTTTTTCATTACAACATAGATCAAATTCCACCACTCACCATCTCTAAATCGCCACCGCCACTATTTTCTCCATTGTCACTGTCACTATCATCTCCACATAATTGACAATGAAATTTTAGTATTCCTCTTAATTCTTGAATTTGTATTTTTCAATCTGTGCATGAAATTAGAAAATTTTGAAAATCAATTCCTTATTGATATTATTGGAGTTGTTAATCATCACTTTGTTAAAGTTGACAACATCATTCCTAGTTTAATTTGACTAAGTCTGTAGTATGGCTATATTTTAGCTTTCAGTTGGTATTTTTTTTCTTTTAACTCTGATAGTTTTTTCCTATTTCGTAGTATTGCAGAAATGTGTTCCTAAAGTTTAGGAGAGTTAGGTTAGTGGGTTAGTTAGTGGTTTAGTGGGAATGTGACTCTATTGAAGTTGTAATTCTATATAAGATCATTAACTGACTGAATACAAGGTCAGTCCATTTGTTCTTATTCTCTGGAAACTATTTTCTCAGACATTTTTATTTGAGCCTATTATATCTTAAGTTCTACATTTGGTATCAAGAGCAAGGTTGTTCCTTGGGAGATCATTTACTGTAGTTTTTTTTTTAGACTTTTGTTGCCGACACAATGACAGACCTACAAGCTGTCGGCGGAATGAAAAAGCTCAACAACAGTAATTACAGTACATGGTCAACTTGCATAATGTCTTATATGTAAGGGCAAGATCTGTGGGAGGTTGTCAATGGTAGCGAGGTGACACAACCAGCAGCCGAAGATGCAAACGGCACTCTGCGAAAGTGGAAGATAAAAGCTGGTAAGGCTCTGTTCGCTTTGAAAACAACGACCGAAGAGGATGTGCTAAAGCACATACGAGACGCCGCCACCCCAAAGCAGGCTTGGGATACATTAGCCAAGCTATTTTCAAAGAAAAATGATACAAGGCTCCAACTCCTAGAGAGTGAATTACTCTCGATAGGACAATGCACCATGCCAATTGCACAATACTTTCATAAGGTTAAGATGCTATGTCGAGAGATTTCAGAGTTAGATCCACAAGCTCCAATTGGAGAGACGAGGATGAAGCGGATTATCATCCATGGTCTGAAGCCTAAATATAGAAGCTTCATTGCTGCTGTACAAGGATGGCAAAATCAGCCATCACTTGTAGAATTTGAGAATTTGCTAGCAGGTCAGGAAGCCTTGGCTAAGCAAATGAGCGGAGTCTCTCTTAAAGGCGAGGAGGAAGCGCTCTACGTCAACAAAAGCAGAGAAAACCCCAAGCAGTACAACGCCGGTGGATAAAAAAAAACTGATGATAAGTCAAAAAGTCATCAAGGAAAAGGAAGCTCTCATCCAGGGGGAAGATCGAAGAACAATAGGGTCAACAACAAGAGGTTTGAAGGGCAATGCCATAACTGTGGGAAGAAGGGATATAAAGCCAATATTTGTTGGTTCAAAAAGAGGACTATTGAGAGCAATGTTGCTGCTACCTTTGGTCCAAAGGAAAATAGTGAAGATGATTGGGATACTGAAGCGTTCTTTGCGGTAGAACAAGAGCAGTTAGCTCTTACAGTAACAACCTCTAGGCAAATTGACTATGAGAATGACTGGATTGTTGACTCGGGATGCTCAAACCATATAACTGGTGACAAAAAGAAGCTGCAAAATTTGTCCGAGTACAAGGGAAGTCGTGAAGTGGTGACAACAGATGACACAAAATTACCAATAGCTCACATTGGTAAGACTATTGTGTCTCCAAATAATTGTGCTGATCTGATGCTGCTTAAAAATGTTTATCATGTCCCAGGTATGAAGAAAAATCTTCTTTCAGTAGCTCAGTTGACATCTTCGGGTCATTATGTTCTATTTGGTCCGCAAGATGTAAGAATATACCATGATCTTGAGGTTAAAGAAGAGCCAGTGATGAAGGGGCAAAAGTTAAATTCTATCTATGTAATGTCGGCAGAAATCGCATATATAGACAAGACAAGGAAGAATGAGACGGCGGACTTATGGCATATGCGGTTGAGTCACATTAGCTACTCTAAACTTAGAGTCATGATGGAAAAGTCAATGTTGAAGGGTCTTCCCAAACTTCCAGTAAGGACGGATGTAATATGTGCAGGTTGTCAGTATGGTAAAGCGCATCAGTTGCCGTATCAGGATTCAAAATATACAGCCAAGGAACCATTAGAGTTAGTTCACTCAGATGTGTTCGGCCCTGTCAAACAACTCTCTGTTGGTAGGATGAAATATATGTTGACATTCATTGATGATTTTTCCAGGTATGTGTGGACTTATTTTTTAAAGGAGAAGTCTGAGGTATTTTCAAGATTCAAAGAATTTAAAAAGGTTGCTGAAGGAGAAGTTGATAAGAAAATTCTTTGTTTGCGAACTGACAATGGTGGTGAATATTCCTCATATGAATTTTCTGAATTCCTTGAAAAGTGTCGAATACGCCATCAGTTCACATGTCCAAATACGCCACAACAAAATGGCGTAGCAGAAAGGAAGAACAGACACCTAGCAGAAATTTGTCGGAGCCTGCTTCACACAAAAAATATCCCAGGACAATTTTGGGCGGAAGCTATGAAGACTGCAGCTTTTGTGATCAATAGACTTCCTCAACAAAGGTTACATTTTCTTTCACCTTTTGAGAAGTTGTGGAACATGAAATCATCTGTTAGCTATTTTCGTGTTTTCGGATATGTATGTTATGTATTTGTACCTAATCATTTACGTAGCAAGATGGACAAAAAGGCTGTTAGGTGTATTTTTGTAGGGTATGACAGTCAACGAAAAAGGTGGCGATGTTATGATCCAACAACAGGAAAGTGCTACACTTCACGAAATGTGATATTTGATGAAGCTTCATCCTGGTGGTGTGCAAATAAGGAACCGCTGCCAGATTCAGATGTCTTCAAAGATGTGTCAGACTCTTCCCATATCCAATTGAGTCTAGATGGAGCTGAAGGTGAAGCTAATGAAGACAATGTTGATGAAGACGTGACTTAAAATCTGTGGCAAACTGGTATGTACCAACAGCCAGGTGTAGAATGTGAGCTAATTGGAGCAGATTCACCACCTTCACTCAGAAGGTCAACAAGGATCAAAAAGCAAAATCCCAAGTTTACCAATGCTGCCATTGCAGAAGATGAAAATGAAAAGGAACCAGAAACTTTTGAGGAAGCATTCCAGAATCCAAAGTGGATTAAAGCTATGGAGGAGGAAATTGTTGCGCTACAACTGAATCAAACGTGGGAGCTCGTGACAAAACCAAGGGATGCCAAACCCATTTCCTGTAAATGGATTTACAAGATAAAGTGTCACACAAATAGATCAATTGAAAGGCGCAAAGCTCGTCTTGTAGCTCGGGGTTTTTCTCAGCAATATGGACTAGACTATGATGAAACGTTTAGTCCAGTGGCAAAGCTTACTACTGTCCGGGTTTTACTTGCACTTGCAACTAGTAAAGATTGGAACTTATGGCAGATGGATGTAAAGAATGCATTCTTGCATGGAGAGTTGGATCGAGAGATTTACATGTGTCAACCAATGGGTTTTCAGAGTCATGATTATCCTGAGTATGTGTGTAAGCTTCGAAAGGCACTCTATGGATTAAAGCAAGCGCCAAGGGCATGGTATGGTAAGATTTCTGAGTTTCTTACTCATAGTGATTTTTCAATAGCACCATCAGATTCCAGCCTGTTTGTGAAAATTGTTGGCAGAAAACTAGCTATTGTGCTAGTACATGTGGATGATCTAATCCTAACAGGAGATTGTGAAGAAGAAATTCTCAGAACAAAGGAGAATTTGTCAGTACGCTTCCAGATGAAGGAACTCGGACATCTTAACCATTTTCTTGGCTTGGAGGTTGATCGCAGTGAAGAAGGAATTTGCTTGCATCAGCAAAAGTACTCCAAAGATCTATTAAAGAAGTTTGGAATGTTCAATTGCAAACCAACCTCAACACCACTGGATCCAAATGTTAAGTTGTGTGCTCATGAAGGGAAAGACTTGGAAGATGCAACAATGTATCGGCAATTGGTGGGTAGTTTGATTTACTTAACTTTAACAAGACCTGACATCTCTTATGCAGTAGGTGTGATGAGTCGTTACATGCAAAATTCAAAGAAGTCTCATTTGGATGGAGTTCGTCGAATCTTGAGATATGTAAAAAGTACAATTGACTATGGTCTGTTGTATAAGAAAGGTGAAGAATGCAAACTGATCGGATATTGTGACTCTGACTATGGAGGAGACCATGATACTCGTCGTTCAACCACAGGCTTTGTGTTTAAGCTTGGAGCTGGAGCAATTTCTTGGTGCAGCAAAAGGCAGACAACAGTGTCGCTGTCAACAACAGAAGCAGAGTATCGGGCAGCAGCAGTTGCAGCTCAGGAATGTACATGGCTTATGCAATTGATGAAGGATCTAAGACAACCAGTAGGATGTGCAATTCCTTTGTACTGTGATAATCAGTCAGCAATTTGCTTGGCTGAAAATCTAGTTTTCCACGCAAGGACTAAACATGTGGAGATACATTACCACTTTATCCGGGAAAAAGTGTTGCAAGGAGAGATTTGCTTGGAGCACATCAAAACAGAACATCAAATTGCAGACTTGTTCACCAAAGGTTTTAGTGTCAACAAGTTGCAGAGTTTCTGCAAGCAGCTAGGCATGGTTAAGACAGAGAGCTGATGTTGAGAAGGGGTGTTAAAGTTGACAACATCATTTCTAGTTTAATTTGACTAAGTCTGTAGTATGGCTATAATTTAGCTTTCAGTTGGTATTTGTTTTCTTTTAACTCTGATAGTTTTTTCCTATTTCGTAGTATTGCAGAAATGTGTTCCTAAAGTTTAGGAGAGTTAGGTTAGTGGGTTAGTTAGTGGTTTAGTGGGAATGTGACTTTATTGAAGTTGTAATTCTATATAAGATCATTAACTGCTGAATACAAGGTCAGCCCATTTGTTCCTATTCTCTGGAAACTATTTTCTCAGACATTTTTATTTGAGCCTATTATATCTTAAGTTCTACACTTTACATATTAACCCACAAGGCCGATTAGGTTGAAAATTCATATCTTGATAATTCGATGCCTCAATTTGGTAATTTGATTTCAAACCCTTATACACTTTTTTATTAGTTTCATATGATTGTTGTCTATGGTTTAACGTTGGTCCGTTTTTATCTTAATTAATTTGTTAATTTACTCAATAGTTAAAATTGGCCAGTGAAAGAATCTTTCCGTCAGTTTTGGAGGTTTCTCCAATGTTAAAAGATGGAAATTTAGTTAAGTTTATATTATTTACTTGTTAAAAATTGAGCAATGAAGAAATTACCGTCGATTTCTAAGGCCTTTCATGTTAATAAGACGGGTTTTTATTGTTAAGTTATTATTTGTTTTATTCATTACTAATACTTTTACTAAATGTCTTTACAGGTACACGGAGTTGCTTCCCATTGAAGTTATTCGAATGAAGGTCGAATTATATTATTTATTCATTATTTTGTATATATCGATGTTAGGCAAACTTTAGGTTGTTTCTTACATTATTATTTTATTTTATTACTTGTGTATGTCACATGTTTATTATACTTGTATATTTGTTTTTATATCCTCCTCAATTTGAAAAAAATGAATTTAGTCGGGACCCATAATTGTGGATTTCGAAGGATGCCTAATACCTTCCCTTTGGAATAACTTGAACCCCTTATCTAAAATCTATTGATGTCGTAGACGTTTATTTTAAGTTAATTTGTTAATTGGTTTCCTAGTTTTCTTAAAATTAGGTGGCGACTCCCTTTTACCCCTTTTAAAATTCTTTTAAAAATTGAATTGATAACTATTTTTGGTGAGTCATCGCGACATTGCGCCCTCTCAAAGGATGTCAACACTAATGATTTCGGAAGATAGTTAGAAATTTTCTTTTGCTATTATAAGTCGTCAAATTGTTTAGAGTTCCGCCAAAAAGATATGAATTAATTTATGGGCAATTGTAAAGAAAGAAAAGAAGCATTAATAATTGATGTTTTTTGATATGTCAAAAGATTTAGGACTTGATAATGCTAGTGGTAGGAAGCGGGTGGTGCCGTAGGTTGATTGGTGGAGTTTTCTGTTTGCAATAAAGGAAAAAAATGGTGAAAAGACTTTTGGTGTTGGAAGGGAAGATGGAAATATGGGAGAAAAAGGTAAATTTTTTTTTATTTTTTAAGAAATCCACGTGTCAAACGTGTTAGTTTCACTTGTCAATATAAATGTGGTTGTTGCTTTTTAAGGGTGTAATAATTTCAATTTTAAACAGTTTAGGGGTGATAGGACACCCGTAAAGTTAAAGTGTGTAGTTAAGAATCCGGTAATAGATTGAGGGGCATTTGACCATTTTCTCAAGAATATATATTTAAAGATGGATACACTTGACAAAAGCTATGTCTTTAGTACAGTGGTAATGGATATTCATTTGAATGAAAGAGTTTCGGGTTTGAACCCAATTAACATTTTTTTTTTTATTTTGACAGTCACACACCATTATTCTTGGACACCCTTAATTAAATTTCTAGCTCTGTCACTTACCCCACTTATGGGGTTACACCAGATCAGGGTGGCTCAATCCCAAATCGCCACTGACCCCACTCATGGGATTACACCAGATTAGGGCGGCTCAACCCCAAAGCCATTGAATTTGCGGCTCAAATTAACATTGATGGTTTTTTTTTGTTTAAACAAGTATACATTTTAATCTTTTGAATTTTGTTGAAATATAGATGTTTTTAATGAATGTTAATTGCAGTTTAAATAATATTGATTAATGTTGATTGGCTAATTCATATTATTAGTGTATTGACTTTTATATCGTTGGTGTTTGCTTGTTTGTATAATTTTTTTTTTGTGAAAAAGTTGTTGCGCAAACTATTATTTGTATGATTTACGTAATATTTAAAATAGATTGGCTAGTTCAAAGGCTCAGTTCATAATATTGGTGTAATTACTGTTGTAACATTGGTAATAATATAGTGGTTTAATACATTGTTATTTTCTTGGTGATATAGATACTAGTGTTTAAATTAATTGGTGATATATAATGCCTAAAATGTTGTTATTATATATCAACCTCACATGATGATTATGTAAAACAACTAATTAGCTTAAACAAAATATTTTGACAGCACAATGACACATTTTGACAAAATAGACATAAACAAAATTGTATGTATCTGTCAGTTAAATTAACCACAATATAAGCACCAAACTGAAATATTCTTCATAATATTAGTGTAAAATGTAAGCGGTAGTATATTAATGGCTGAATTATTGGTATAATATACCAACCTCATACAATGATATCTATACAACTAATTAACTTAAAAGAGGTGGTTTGACACAACAATGAACACAGTATCTTGAAATCATATACACAAACAATTAAGAACCTAAACTGATCAAAATACATACAAACACTAAAACTAATCAAGAATGACCGAACATGTCAATTAAAGTATATTTTGGTTAATTAAACACAATATAGGTACCAAAACTGATCGAAAATACATTACCGTTCTGCCTATTATATTAATGGCTGAATTGTTGATATAATATACTAACCTCACACAAGGAACTATTAAACTTGACAATAAATACACAACAACTAAGAACTAAAACATATCGAAATACAAAAAAAAAAAGCACCAAAATTTGATGGAAAATACCAATAAAGTATTTGTGAGTTAATTCAACACAAAATAAACACCAAAATTGATTGAAAATATTAATTAAGCTGATATCCAAAAGTGTAATAATAACATTTTACAAAGAACAACAATTCAATAACCATATTTTATAAAATTCTTTCTTAACATAACATGCTCTTTTCAATCCCTTCCTTTCCGAATCAACTGAACGCCGCTAACAGTACATACCAGTGTCAATATTCCTCTTTTCGTAGTTTCAAAGTAGTGCTTCATATCTCCAATAAAAATTTGCAGCATAAAAAATTGACGTTGAAATGTTCATATCTCCTCAACAAACAAACTCTGTGAAAGCACAAGTATTCAAACCACAATCACTATCAAAAAAATAGAGCAATAATCATTATCCAAACATTTTATAGTACCAAACTATTAAATAAATACAATATACCTACATTGATTCATCAACAATTGTCATTGGATCTTCAACCAACAATTATAATTGATTTGTTAAGCCTAGAACTTTTTCTGAGCTTCCTCCTCAAATTTTAACCAAACTATGAAAATATAATCTTGAATGATGAACTTTAGCGAAAATAAAAAAAGTGGTGCAAGTGATTAACCGATGAATATGAATAGAAGAGAGAAGGACAATGGTTAAAATTTCTCTCAATGAAAATTTAGAGAAGAGTGAATTGTTGGAAACATAAAAAGTTTTTACTTTACATTGATTGAATAAAAAAGGAAAAAAATAAAACAATAACTGAAAAGACAGAAACGTTTATATCAAGAACTCTAATTGGGGAGACAAGTAAGGCACATAATCCCAAAAAGAGGAAAGAAGAAAATTGCAATTAAATAATTAAATTAAAATAAAAAATTAATTAATCTGCTATGTAGGTAATTTATAAATTACGTTTGTAATTAAATAAAAGTATGTGTATATATTGTTAATAAAAGTCTTAAGTAGTATATTTTTATAATTTTTCCCAAAATTATACGATGGTAATATATATAAATATAAATAATTATGTATTTATTGTTAGTATTAATTGATTTTTTTCCTAATGCAATTAAATTTAGTAAATTTACAGTTACTTATGATTTCTTGATTTGTCTAAGTCATTTCAATTTGAGCCAATCATATTTTAAAATTTACTTTATAATACTTTACTCAATTCTTTGAGGTGTCTCTTGGCCGTTTCAAGCTCAAAATAATTAGATTATCAAATAATTAACTTTTAAAAGACATTGCCTTTTGAATTTCTTCTAAAGCGTAACAATCACATGGTTTAGACCTATTTTTGTAATTAAATGTAATACAAAATATATACAAGTAAAAAGGATATTGTAATTGGTATACTCAAATAAGTGAAGACTCATTTCACTTTTTCAATATTCCCACCAATTATAGAATATTTCGATAGTTTGTATAACAATTGATTCAGTTGATAAAAAAATTAAAACTATAATTAATAAGATCTTGTCTAAGATATAAGCATTTGTAGTATTATATAATGTATAATAATTTATATATGTATATTCGGGTCTTACAAATTACTACAAGAAATAATATATTGACAATTGATTATGATAATAATAATTAATTATCATGTTATTTTGAAAATTATGAAAATAAAATTATACATATATAAAAGCATAAGTTTTCTTTTTTAAAAAATTGGTTTTATGTCTACTGTTTTATCGAGTCGCCTTTGCATCAGATATGTTGTTGTTGTTCAGTAGAAAATTTCAGACTCAACTTGAGATTATATTTCAAATTTTGAAAATATTAATTCTAATTAGTGTTTACAAATGCTTAGGATTTTCGTAAGGTGGGAATGTTGAGAAATATAAAGGATGTGTATTTATATTTGAGCTTTTTAAAGAATACGACTCATCTTATTCAAATTTTCTAAAGAGCTCATTTCTTACCGAACTTCCTGCAAAAAATCATATATTTCCGTCTCTGATAAAGAAAACCAATGATTTTATAAACAAAGAGTCGTGACCGTAATAGTTCCATTGTGCTTACTGCTCAGAGACTCCAACCACAATTTGTCCACAAAAAATGGTGAACAACGATTTGAATTTGTTCCTCAAATCTCAATATTTATGCTTAATAAGCTAAAATTCCGATTATTTCATCAATAATGAATATAGCGTACATACTTGTGGGCTATCTTATAAATATTTTTTCTAAAAAAAAACACACATAGAACAAGTTTTATGTTCACTAGTGTTTAAAAGACACATACAAGTTTACGTAAAGTTTATACAAGTCATCTTACAAAAATTGTCAAATTTGAGGGGCTATTTAGGTAATTAGTTTTTAAAAAAACTAATTATGGATACACGACATAGATTTCACTTAAATTTCTATTTAATAAAATGAGAGAATCAAAATGAGGATTACAGTACTTATGTCCAAATATTCACTATCATATACAAAGAAATCAAAGCATCGTTTGGTAAAAGGTATTACAGAAAATAATACACGAATAATCATTGATATTATTAAATTCCTTATTTGATAATGTTTCCCAATATAATGTATAACTAATGCATGTATTAGTTATATACATCATATTTAACAGGACCAAAACTAGCTTAGGGCTAGGGTGCTCGTCGAATCCCCTTCTCCATCGATTAATTCATGTATTTACTTCTATTAGTGGAAATTCTTACTCTGCCACTACTATTTCAGTACTATTTGTATACATAGTAAATAATGACATTAACAATAATACATGATAGTATTTATTTTTAATACATCATATATTCATTTAATACAACAAACTAAATAATAAATAAAAAATATTATCAGTATAAGTAATCTTAATAATATACATCACCCCATATTATTCTTATACGATCTACCATACGACTTCGAGAACGGGTAGGATTTTGTAAGGTGAGACTCATGAGGTGTGTTATATCTGTAGGCCCATATTTGTGTTTTTTTTAAAAGGCCCATCATAGCCCTAATTGGGCTTCACGAAAAGCCCAATATTTCTTCTCTCTTCTCAATAAGAATAAACCCTAGTCTCTCATAAAGCAGAGTTGCGGCCATTAGAGTTTGCATTGTGCTCAGAAGCGGCAGCAACAACTCAGAAAATGGTAAGTAACGATTCGAAATTGTTACTTTTCATCAAATTTGCTAATGAAATGTATAATTTCTCTGATTTCTGTGTGTGTATCTGTTAATTTTGCAGACTTTCAAGAGAAGAAATGGAGGTCGTAACAAGCATGGACGTGGCCATGTCAAATTCATCCGTTGCTCTAACTGCGGCAAGTGCTGCCCTAAGGTATTTTTTTTTTTCCTTTTTCAGATAGTAACTACGCCTAATTTATACTTGAATGCGAGTCGAATGATTATTTCATATAGATTTTATTTATTTATTTATTTATTCTGGATTTAGACCTAAGTTATAAATTATATGTTATCATTCTGTTATATTTGGAATTGTAGAATTTTTTTGATGTAGTATAATTTTATTAATGATATCAAAATATTGTTAGTTCTGGGAACAAGGAGCTAGTGAATATTTGAGTTTTCTAGCTAATGCTTAAAATTGTTATTAGGATCAATGTGTTTCACATGATGGAGATTTTGGTGTTTGTTTGACTATTTGTTAGTGTTTTTGGTTTGATGATTATTTGATTTGTTGTTTATGAGATCTTTAATTTTGTTGATTGAGCTGTTAATTGTGGTCTCGGAATGGTTGAAGCATGCTGATTGAAGCTGTATGATTGCTCCATGATTTTGAGTCTTAGTCTTCTTGTGGATGTAATGGTTTGTGCTTTTTTAATTGTTTGGTAATCAGACAATTAGGTAAAGTCTTGTATTTTAGAATGATTTGTACAATTGGAACTTGTTGTCGGAGCTAAGATCCAGTCTTGTTTTGGTCTTGTTCGACTGAGCTGTTATTTGTGGTCTTGGAATGGTTGAAACTTGCTGATTGAGCCGAGATAGTTGTTCCTTAAATTTTGAATACATTCCTATTGTGAATTCAATGGTTTGTGCTTAATGAAATTGTTTAGAAATCAAAGAATCGGTAAAGTCTTGTTTGTTTTCTGGAATGATTGATACAATGGCATCTTCTCGCCGGAGCTAAGACCCAGTGTAGTTGTTACACTTTAATGAGATCACTTCACTTGTTTTCATCTCATCTTTGTTATATTATACTTTGGTCTTGATGTAGAGTCCCCCTCTATAATTGTAACGGTTATGTTAGTAGTTAAACTCACCAAGTGTTGAATAATTGTTGATCCTCCTATATATATGTTGTGTATTTCCTAATTTAGTGTTAATTTAAGATGCCAAATTTTGCAAGAATATCGGAGCTTGGTCTTATATGTCTCGTGTCAAATTTGTTTCAGGACAAAGCCATCAAGAGGTTTCTTGTGAGGAACATTGTTGAACAAGCAGCAGTGAGGGATGTTCAGGAAGCTTGTGCTTTTGAATGTGAGATTCTTAGTGCAATTAACATTGTGTGTTAACATGTAGTATATATTAATAATGAACTAACATAAATATTTTATATTTGCAGTGTACACTCTTCCTAAGCTGTACTTGAAGATGCAATATTGCGTCTCATGTGCCATTCACTCCAAGGTTGTTAGGGTTCGTTCTCGCACTGACAGGAGGGTCCGTGAGCCTCCACAGCGTTTCAGACGCCCAAGGGTACTGATCTATACTTCTGTTATCTCTAAATTTCTCTTCAAAATTCTTTATTGGGATCAATATTTAGGTGCAGAAGTCTATTATTACTACCTATTCAGTAGGTTTTACTGATTTGAATCCCGCTTTCATTGCTTATATTCTGCAAAACAATTTGCATGCTATGAAATGTTCAATACCTATATCAACTACTTGAATGTATTAAACGTTTTGTGTTATCGAGCAAGGAGTTACGAAGTCTTGAATTTGTGAATCTATGTCACTCGGATGCTTACTTGTGGATTGTTTCTATTTCAGGATGATCTTCCTAAGGCTGGTCAAGCTCCACGCCCAGCCGGAGGTGCTCCTCCTGCTGCTGCTCGTACCTAAGCGCCTGCGTTTTGAACGACGACTGCCTTTAGGCTTTTGGGTTTTTTTGTTTAATTTGAGCAAATCTTATGGTATTTTGAGATGTGTTTTTGAAGTGGAATTTTTTAAATTTAGTTTTACTTGGACACCATTAAATTTATGCATGCAAATTTTAAGAAATTAGACTTATGGTTCTATGTTATTTGTTATATATAGCCATTGCAGTTAAACTCTATTTACTCACCAATATGTATTTAAGTTGCAGTTTATTGGTTCCCAAAATCGACTAAATATGTTAACATCGTTGCACGTTATACCATAGTTTTAACGTTGAAATGAGGAAAAAGTGAAGAGCTTTACAGGATATTAGTATCATAATTACATTATATATGTGCTGGCTTGTTTGTCATAATAGTGTTATGGACCTCCATCTTCTTGATAAGTTCTCATTAAAAGACAATAAATCCTCACATGATTAATTTTTATTATATAACTAACTATTACTCTATGAAGAAAGGGAATAAGTGATTATGAGATTGTTTATTCCATTCTCAATGTGGAACAAAATTAAAAATTATAATACAGGAATAACTGTTTTGGGATTAATTATTTGTATCCCAACCTAACAATTATTGTAAATTTAATTATTCCTTTATCACTCATACCAAACAATCCCTTAACGTCCTCCCCAAGAAGTGAAGTTGTTCACTAGCTTAGTGCCATTTTAAAAATATTACTTGCTAGCTGATTTTTCATTCAATTCTTGCCAATACTAGATAAAACCAATATTAATATATGAAGGAAATAGTAATGTGTTGTATTTTCATAATATAAAGTTGACTAAATTTTTTATATCTCTATCCATTTTTACTTGTTCAATAATAACTCGCAACATTCGTCTTTAAGTTGAAACAAAATAAATGACAATTCTACTATATTCTCTTCGTCCCAATTCACAGAGACCTTTTAAATTTTGAGATTCAACCAAATCTTTATTTGACCATAAGTTTCATATATCATTTAAGTATTTTAAATTAATACTTATAATTATTACTTCTCTATCCACTTTTAAATGTAATGTTGCGTTTTTTGAAAGTCAATTTGATTAATTTTTAAAGTTATATTAGATTAAATTAATTTGATATTTTAAACAAAAAAATTAGATATTCAAAAACTATATGAAAAGTATTATAAATTCCAATTATTTGCATATCAACATGATGAAAAAATATATCGTAAAATGTTAGTCAAAGTTATTACTCCCTCCGTCCCTTTTTAGTTGTCCACTTTAGAAATGGCACACAAATTAAGGCAACAATGATTAGCACAGTGAAGTTACAATTTTACCCTTATGACAACTTTTCACTTCAAAATTATAACAACTTATTTGAATTCAAGTGAAATAAATTGGAGGGAAACAACATACACTTTTACAATTTTCAAGAAGTGTAAATAAGGGTATAATAGGAAAAAATTTGTTGTCCTTTCTTGATTTGTCAAAATGGACAACTAAATAGGGACAACTAAAAAAGGAAATATGGACAAGTAAATAGGGACGGAGGGAGTATCGTTTAACTCTAAAAAAGGAAATATAACAATTATTATCATACCTTTTTTATAATTTTCATATATAAATTAGGACATATGGAGTATTACTTTTTGAACACAATAAATTCAATATTTTGAGAAACGTATTAAAAATGACAAGTGAGTGTTGAAAAAATTAGTGAACAATCATGTACCGTTCAAAAGAGTAGGACTTTTTAATCCAACGGTAGACATTCAAAACACGTCATCAATCCAAGTCATTTTTTTTTATCCCCGCCAAAATCTTATAAAAATTCAAAAAAATGGCGCTAAAGTTCAAAAATCTAAAAAAACCAAAATTTTCACCAATATTCCCTCCTTCATTTCTTCTTTAAACCTTCCAAATTCCCACAAACTTTTTTTCACCAAAGATTTTTCTCTCTGTTTTTTCCTTGTTTCGATATCTAGAGCTTTTTCTGTGTTAAGGGTTGTTATCAAGATTCAGAAAAAATGACTGGTGGTGGAGCATCGACTAAGGCATCGAATGGTGGTCCTACTAGAGTGAGGAAGAGGGTTGAAGTTGAATCTGCTGCTGCTGCTGCTAGTCTTAAGCGTGCTAAGGATGGAAGTGCTTTTGCTCGTTGGTATGAACTGTTTTTTCTATGTTAATTGATGGTTTTTTCTAGCTATTTGTCATATGGGTTTGTAGGTGGGTTTTGCTGTTTATTGTTGTCGGTATGGATTTTTAATATAGATGTGTGATTTTCTGGTGAAAAAGATGATGATAAGTAGTGGGGTTGTTTGAGTTGTTGAAGGTTACATTTGCAAATTCATGAACTGGGTTACTGTTTTTTCTTCTTATTTGGGTGTGATATGTGATTTTGTGGTGAAAAAGTTATTGAAGGTAGTGGGTGTGTTTGGATTGTTGAAGGTAACATTTACAGATTCATGAACTGGGCTGCTGTTTTCTTCCTGTTTGGGGGGTGTGGTGATAAATAATGTATAGTGTTGAGTGTATGTAAATGTTGGAGCAAATAGAGCTAGATATGTATTTTTTTTTCCTGGTAAAAAAAGTCAATTGAAGGTTTCATTTGCAGATTCATGAATTGAGTTGCTCTTTTCTTCCCCTTTTTTGGCTGATAATTAGAGTTAGATGTGTGATTTACTGGTGAAAAAGTAAATTGAAGTTAGTGGGTGTGTTTAGATCATTGAAGGTTACATTTGCAGACTCATGAACTGGGTTGCTATTTTCTTCCCATTTACAGGGTGAGAAAGTGTTGTGTTTGCTCTATCCTTAACTAGATGTTTCAAGTTTGTATCTTGAGTATGCCACCCCCTAATGAGTATTGTAGTGTGTGATTTAGATTTAGTCAGAGCTCCAATGCCATCACTGCACACTGAGGGGGAACCCAAAAACTTAATAAAATGTTGGGAGTAGGTGGAGATATACAGTTTTTGGGTAAATGTAGTGGGTGTATTTGCTTATTAGCTGAAGCTAAAGGTTACAAAATTGGTGAAAGAACCTGGTTTTGTGCTGTGTCATTGTGGTTCAATGTTCATTCTGTATAAGATTTGAATGAAAAACACTAACGAATATCTCTTTTTCTGCTGTTTTTTGTGATGTATATTGAGTTTTTTCTTTCATTATTGCAGTGAAGAATGCAGCAAAGATGTGCCTATAGCATTGATTAGCTTCCACAATTGTAGCCTTGATGCCAAAATTAAGATGAACTTGGGTACTAATACTTTTGCCTTTGTTATCTCTTTTCACTTGTAATCAATCTTATTGGGTATTTCACAATGGTCAGTCTCTGTACCTAATCATATGATGAAGCTTATTTATATAATCAAAATGTCAAATTTCATGTTCTATGTGATCTTGGTGAATTTGGGGCTGTGAGCATTTTGTTAATGGGAAAATTTGTTTGTGCAGAGGCTCAAGTTGTGGAAAATCAGACTGAAGTGAAGAAACCAGCAGCAAAGTAATTTTCTAGAACTTTTGTTATGCTATTGTTATTGTTCTATGCGGTTCTTTGCCTTTGGTTTTCTAACATTGTGTAAAATTGCACAGGAGCAAGGAGAAATCAACAGAGCCAAAGCCTAAAAGGGAAAAGAAACCCAAGAATCCAAATGCTCCTAAACGGCCTCCTACTGCTTTCTTCGTGTTCATGTAATCACTCACTCTTTTGTTTGTATCACCTTTTGCATTTATATCTAGTTTGTTCATGTATAGATGTGCTCAAAAAATCTTTAGCAAAGTTTTGACATGAAATAAAAATCTTGCAGGGATGATTTTAGACAGACATTTAAGGCTGCAAATCCTGATTGCAAGAGTGTCTCCACGGTAATGTTGAACATACCTGCTCCTGATGCCTTTTTTTGTTGTATTTCCTTTCGATAACGCTAATTGCTTTATATGTTGATCACTCTAGGTTGCTAAGGAGGGTGGTGAGAAATGGAAGTCCATGACTGATGAGGTGAGTGGCCTGAGTCTATGGTTTTATACGAGCTTGTCATGTTGTTCCAAATGTGATTCTTACTCTTATGATTCAAATGGTTTCACAGGAGAAAAAACCATATCAGGAAAAGGCTGCAGAGCTCAAAGCAGCATATGAGAAAGCCTTAAAGTCTAACACTGATGCTGATAATGCCAATGTAGGCTCTTGTTTTTATGCTAATCTTAAGTTTTCAACTGTCATGTTTACCTTTTCAACTCTAACATCTAAATTAATGATTCAGGATGACGATGAGGAGCCTGAGAAGGAAGTAAAGGATGAAATAGTGGTAGATGAGGAATAGAGCTGTTAGTTTTTGAATTGGTGTCACTATCTTCAAGATTCTTGAATTGACTAGTTTCGAGAGCTTATGTAAATTTTTGATTCAATTGTCAACTTAGTCCTACTTGACGTAGTTATATATGAAAATTATGGTTTAGTTCTTGCTTGCAAAGTCTTCGGAATGAATTTCTTATTATAGCTATCTAGTTGAAGTAATGATGCAAGTTCTCTTGTGAATTGAGTTTGTGATTGATCATGCGACAAGAATCATTCAAGTGAATTTATGTGAAAGTAAACACTGACTAACAATGTGAGATGATAGAGTTGTACAAGTAGTACTAGAATTCAAAAAAAAAGAAAGAAAAGTAAACTGTTTGTTTGTTAACAAACATAAATTCCTATAAATGGAGTCAGCAGTTACTGGCCCAACTTATCTTGTTTCGTTCCCTTACAAGGCGGCAAAGGCTTGCCACACAAGCATAAATTGTGGGCATAGGCAGCTGCAGGGAAGATATTATATGGTCTGCCTTGTGGTATTTCACCACATAATCTGTTGGCTCTGAAGTTTGCATGTTTCAATGCTTCAATCCCCAACAAGCTATCTGGTATTTTCCCTGAAAGTCTGTTGATCGATAAGTCTAACCATTGCAACTTCACTAGTGATCCTAGACTTACTGGAATTGTACCAGTAATCTGGTTTCTTGATATATCTAACCTCTCAAGCTTATCAAGATTCGATAATGAAGTTGGGATTTGACCTGCAATCTTGTTGCTTCCTATGTTGAGCACTTTGAGGTTTAAGCCACTGACAAACTCTGGGATGCTCCCAGAGAGTTGGTTGTTTGAGACGTCGATTGCTTCCAAGAATTTGCTTGTCTTGTTGCTTAACATCCTCGAAAGAGACCCAAATAGCTGGTTTGAATGAAGATCAAGAGATGAAATCCCATCAGGCAATTTGATCACAGCAACATCAGATTTCAACTGGTTGTTTGTTATCTTCCCCTTTTGCAAGCTTGACATTCTTGCAAAGAAACTCGATATCCCACCTGTGAAGGCGTTATCCGACAAGTCAATAGAGTTCAATGAATCAGGCCTAGTGAAATTCGGAAGCGTCCCACGAAGCTTACAACCTGCTAAATTAACATCAGAAAGCTCTCTAGTCCTAATCCATTCAGGTACTATTCCAAGATTGAACTTGTTATAAGACAAATCTATTGATAAAAGTGAAGGAAGCCCTTTAGAGAAAGCAATAGGCAAAGGATCTAAAAGTTCATTTCTAGACAAACTAAGGTTCCAAAGATTTGGTAATCCTGCAATAGACTCAGGGATTTGACCTGTCAACTTGTTAGAACTCAATGACAATGAAGTAAGTGCTTTCATCTTCCCAATTTGAGTTGGAATTCTCCCTGTTATTCGATTATGATCCATCGATAAAAACGACAGCTTGAGCAAACTACACAAGGAAACAGGAACCTCCCCTGACAATTCATTACTTGAAAGATCAATATATGTCAAATTTTGAAGCTGTCCAAGAAAATTTGGAACAACCCCGGATAGTAAATTGTGGCTCAGATCCAAGGACTGCAAGTTAACAAGATTCTTGAAACCAATTGGGATAACCCCAGTTAGCATATTGTCTGTTAAACTCAACTGCTGCAGATTCTTGAAATTTCCTAATACAGAAGGTACATGTCCTGTCAAATGATTACCACTAAGTGAAAGTGTTTGAAGTGATTCCAAATGAGATAAACCAGAAGGTATATCTCCTTGTAGTGAATTACCATCCAAGATCAACTGCTTCAATCTTGAAAGTTTCGAAAAACTTTCCGGTATAGCACCAGCAATATGTTTCATTCCACTTATAATCAATGTCTCCAAGAAAACCAAATCACCAAGAGATGATGACAAAGTACCCTTCATGTAAACACTAATGTCTCTCTCAGAAGGTGTTTGTAACACCAATCTATTCACTCTCCCTGTTGAAACATCACATTCTACACCTTCCCAACCTCCTCCACAACAATCTTTACCTGTCCATGATGACAGAAAATCAGTAGTATCCTTAGAAATCTTATCTTTGAAGCCAATAAGAGCAAGTCTATCAGTTTCAACACAAATTTGGGGTTGTTGGGCTAGTGAGAACAGATGAAAGAATGATGAAATGAACAAAATCTTGAAAAACAACATCAGAAAATGCATTTTGGTAAGTGGGGTTTTGAAAAAAAAACAATCTTGACTTTGGAAGAAACAAAAGGGTGTTGTATGTATAGTTTATGATAAAAAAATTGAAAAAGAAGAAAGATTGGGTTTTTCTTGTTTATTCATCACTTAGACAAGAAGGTACAATGATGGAAAAAAGATATTGGGAAAAATTTGAAGGGAGAAAAAGAATGATTTGGTCTGAACAATTGTTTCACTTATTTATAGAAAGAAATAACCTTAAAAGTAGCAACTGTTATTTATGGTAAAAAGATTGTTTTTTTTTTAAAAAAAATCAAATAGAGTTATCGTAGAGTAGTAAGTATTTTTTTATCCTTAAAATCAAACTATCTCGGGTTTTGAGTCGTTGCCTTTGTTATAGTGAGCGTTACCACCACACAAGATGCAAGATGGGATTTTTTGGCGCCAATTCAAATTTAGTCGCGTTTGAATATGAATATTAAACAAGGGATGGAAATTTTGTTTTGTTTCTTAGGTAAAAAGATTGTGTTTTTTCTAATCAACCAAAGTTGTTGTGGACTGATAAGTAGTTCTTTTTATACATAACCAAAATATATCGGATTTTATGGTAAAAAGATTGTTTTTTTTAATCAACGAGGATTGTGGTGGACTGATAATTACTCGTGCATCCTTGTTGATGAAATATAATACAAATTACAGTAAATTACAGTTTGAAATTAAAACGAACAAAAGTGTTCTATTGACTTGTCTCCTCCAAGATATAGCAGTCCAACAACGTTCTATAACTCAAATAACTATGAATTAGTTGAATATCTCGAGTTTGTTAGTGAGAGTTTTGCCATATAAGATACGACTTTTCAGTGCAAATTTAAATTTAATTGGATTTGAATATGAATAACGAACATTGTGCGGAGGTTTGTTTTGTTTTGTGAATTTATGAGGATTCACATGTGTGTAAAATTTTTTTTGTAAATTTTGACCGTTTGGTTAAGGCTCACTGTCACGAGTATCCTACAGCCCATTGGAACGTTGGAGCGCACTAAAATGGGTTTAAAATTCTTTCCCACCCTTTGGGGAACATTCCACTAAGATTTTTTTTTATTTTTAGTCCACAATTTCGCCTCTTCCGTTAATCGGGGTGGAGCTACAGTTCTACTTACGAATTCGATAGAATTTCATAATTTTGGTTTAAATTTTTTGATTGTATTGAAAAAAGTACTTAATATGTGTAGTAGTTTGTTTAAAATGTAATAAGTCGTCCTTTGTAAAATTCAGAATCTATATAGTTAAAATTCTAGTTCTGTCTCAGTGCCAATTACGTAACAACCATCCGAACAAAGTGTAAGAGTGAAATTATAGTAATTTAAAGCAGATAAAATAAATAACGATGTAAACCTAGAATTGATGGATGTTGTTGTTAAGATCTACAATTTCTTGAAATCTATACATGATATGATATTATAGAAAAATAATGATATATATGGGCGATGTAAATTGAGATTAAGTTTTAGTCGTGTTAGTATATTCACGTTAAGTTCAATATTCTTTGAAGTCAGGTGAATATCCACAATATGTCACATACATTTACGAGAACTTAATAATTTCTGTCTAGATCCTATATATATTAAGAATATACTAATTTTTTTATAAATATTTGATTATGAACTAATTATTATTGAATATCGACTTAAAATTAATATAAAATCTCATAAATTTTAAATCTTAGAATTATATACCAGTTGAAAATGTAGAAAACTTCATGAATTTAGCAATGATTCATATAACTAATCCTTTTTTTACTTGGGATTGTAAATTAGTACAAATGTACAACTCTTGCATTTAATTTAAATAAGTTTTGCTACAGCTGTGAAATTTGACATACCATAAATAAGAAATAATTTTTTATTTTTATTTTTGAAGATATTTAACAGTCTGATTGACACCAATTTATTAGGTGAAGCAAATTTTATGGAGTTAATTTCTTAAATAGTCATTCAAATAATGAAAATTATTTCACAAACTAATTTTTTTTTTTTTGTGACAATAAAATCATTTAAGTGTACATATTCTTATATAAAATTACCCAAAATCCAAAATAACTTTTTTCTTAAAGTACATATTTTAGGTTTTGCATTTAATTTAAACAGTTTTTTTATACAGCTGTGAAAATTGACATACCATAAATAAGAAAATTGATTTTTGAAAATTTTGGCAGTTTGATTGATACCAATATATGAGGTGAAGCAATTATTCATAAATTGTTTGAAAAAAATAAATTATAATTAATAAATGTATTTAGTGTATTTTTGTTTTGTTTTATTTATTTTGTATAAAGTATTATATTTTTCTATAGAACAATGCTTAGCTTGAAAGAGCAAAACTGAGCTAAAAGAAATATTCCCTTCACCAAATTGAAGTATCTAATTAAATGTTCACTTTTTTTTTTCCTCTTTAACTATGGTTTAATTTTTTTTCTCATAACTTAAATAATGTCAATTTACAGAATGGAAAGTAATCTCAAAAAGAGATGTGGTCCTTTGTGTGTTCCTTAAGAGAAAAGTTATTATAAAATATCAGTTTTAATTTGAGTTTGAATCTTATATTACTCTTTAAACCTTAATGAAATATGAGTATACTTGAATGATTTTGTTATCACAAAAAATAAAATAAAACATTACTGAATAATTTTTATAATTTAATGATCGTTCAAGAAATTAACCCACGTAAATATCATCTATTTATATTACGAGGGGAAGAGATTTATGTGCTTTAATCATAATTTTTTTATAATCAAAGATAGCACGGGGTTAATAATATTAATTTTATATTTATAATTCACTCAAGTTATAAATACAATTTACACTTAGTTATGAAATCATATAACTTTTGAATGAAATATTTTTTTAAAAAAAATCATATAATATGAACTAAAGGGAATATAAATTATCGTTCGCTTTATTTTTCTAGTCTTTCTAATAAGTTAATAATATTTAAATATTTTTCTGTCTTTTTTAATAGGTTAAGAATGTTTTTTTAAAAGAAAAAAGCATGATTAGGATTTAGTCCATCAACCTACTACTTGACAAAGGCATGTGATTTCTTAATTAATTGGTTGAATTGTTGTTGTACATTATAAAATGATTATCCACTTTCCTATTTTTGGAAGTTACTTGCAACTAGATTAAATGGTCCAATCAAAGAAAAAAAACCTAGAGATAAATGGTAACTAAAGGGAAAAAAAAAACCTATTTTGGTATATATTTTTATAATATATGCCAATAATCTTTTAAAAAAGTTATTTCACTTACAAAACTTAATTTTGATTTCGTATATTCTTAGTAATTGAAATATCTACAAAAGGTGAGAAATATTCGAACTGTGATCTTTCGTGTTTGAATTTACATAACGTTAAAAATAAAACGCAAAGAAGCAAAAAGTTAGACAAATGATTATCCAACATAATTAATTTGACGCTTGTATTTCACACTTTGCTATTTCTGTGAATAGTCATAACATCACTCTGATAATGTGATGTCTTTTAGTTTGAATCACTAAATAGTTTATTTCTATTTAAATCTCTATATCTATCAAATGAATCAAATCAATTAAGGAAAAATTGGGCAAATATGTTTTTTTTTTGTCTCTAACGATATCACGTGATACCACTTCATCAAATTCGTTTTTTAATATTTTTTTGAGTATAAATAAACATTTAGTACATTGGATTATGAAAAAAAGTAATGAATTTGTGACCCAAAGACCAGTTTAATTTCATGTGGCCTTAAAAGTTGGTCCAAATTAGTTGGCAATTATAATTATTTATTGGTTATTTGGGACCCCAAAAAGATGACAAATTCACTATTTACCACCACAAATTATACTTCTGTCACATATGATCCAAAGTTTGTAAAGTTGATTTGATATTTTTATAGCTTTAAAAGTTTGTTTTTGCTATAATTTTGTACAAGATGGAATTACACATTAATTACCTCTTTCTTATATTCTTTGTGATATTAGTAGTTATAAAAATTGTTAAAATATAATCACAAAAATTCTTATCATGCTTGACATATATCGTTGATCATGACACTCCTTAAAATTAATTTCGCACAGTATAAATGACTCTTCCAACATAAACTAAAAGCATAATAATAGGGAATATTAGATAGTAGAGGAAAAAAGAAGAATATTGTTCGTTTTCATGTTTTTTCGTATGAGTATAGGTGTGATATTCAGAAAGTTATATTGGCTAAATAATTATTACAACAATCCAACAATAAAAATTCATTCAGATTAAACCTTATGTATATCTCAGGACTCATAGCGCAAATCTATTGCTTATAATTTCATGCCCATTTCTAACGTGCGTGAGATCAATTTTTAAAGTGAAATTATTATGATTAAAATAATTCATTTTTGAAATTTCAAATATTCAAAATTTTAATGTAAAAGTACTACATAACTTTCTTTTGTCACATGTCAAAACGGTAACAATGTATATTTTAGAATGTTAATCCAAAGTAATTTTTTTTCTTCCAAATTAAAGAATTTAAGAGTCGTTAGAAACACTTACTAAAGAGAAATAAGTACAACATACTCAAAGAAATTATAAAATTAATTAATTAGGACCATATTATATTAATTAAGAACCATTGGTTTTCACTTGTTATAATTATAAAGATGATTATGACTCATGAGCATTTTAGATAGGCATTAGTGAACATTGACTAATCAATAACATGTTTAATTCTTTGTCTTGTAAAGGTCTTAACCTTTTTCTTGAAACTTTGTTTGTGAGTTGGACAACACCAATTTTACTAGTCACTAAATAATTTTTTCAGTATTATGTATCAACTTATGTGGTATCGTTCAAATTTGAGAGTTGAACAAAGTGTTCTATCGTGATTTATTTTATATTATGATTTTACGAATGAATCTTTTTTATTACACAACTAATTTATAGACTTTGGTACAATAAGATAAAATTTTAGTGATCATTCATGAAATAACTCTATTATATCAAGCACATCATGATCAAGCTAAGGCAGCTTCAATTCAAAGGATCTTGATGGCCAACATTTTCCATTAATGAATGAAAAGTTAATGACAATGTTAAGAATTATGATGGGATTAATTCATACTTTTTGGATATTTGATTTGAATTTTGGATTGGATATCAAATCTAGTAGTACTATGGTGTTCGTTTTGGATATTCCATTTTTTTTATAAAAATTATGCCTTATATTTAGTTTTACTCGTATCATATGTGTCCAAGATCCATTAAATTAATATTCTAACGCTTATCCATTTTAGTATTAAGTTCAATATGAAATTACGCGAAATAGGCGACAGGGTGACCTCAATCCTTGTTAATTGTAGGAAGTTATATATTTTATGTACCAAACTATAATGTGAATTAAGATTGTTAACTGTTATGGTCTGTCTTAAAGACTCATATGTAAAAATAAAAATATCTAAGCCGATTAATTCAAAATCGAACTTAAAAATTCAATCCAATCTGAATTTAATTGGATTTGGATAGTAATTTCATCAATTCGAAAATCAAAAATTGAATTGGACTTAATTTTTTAAGTGAAAGGCGTTCAACTAATCATCTCAATCAATGTAGCTCCCGTGTTAGCTAACGAGTAATCATTTGACTTTCAGGAAAGAGTAGAAGAATAGGTATGTAGCTCCTTCAACCAAATTATATGTGCACTATATTCCAATAACTAAAAGGAAACCTTTGGAGCAATAATAAAAATATCTTGCGAATGATTTATATGTCACTAGTCCAAATCGTAAAAGCACAACAACTAATATTTATATTAGAATAGACTGTTTATATTATATTTTTTAAGGTGCGATCTTTTCTGAATTGACGTCTTAGTTTTGAAGACACTGATTGCTCATATGTGTTGCACATGTTAGAGACCTAGAAATTGACAAAAAGGGAATGATATATGTAGGGGTCCCCAACTTTGTACAACAAAAAAACATGAAATTTTATTTTTCCCCAAAAAAAAAACCTTTTTTTTAGCCTAACAAATAGGAATTATTTTTTTTTTCCTTGAAAAAAAGTTCCTTGTTTTCACTTTCTTGATATTATTTTTGTACCTTATATTATAAAATGTAAGACAGATTGATGAAATTAGGTAGCGTTGAATGCGGAGAGATACGTTAATTGTTGTCCATTTATTTTTTCTTATCTAAATGTCAATGCATTCTTTACTTTCTGACAGTGTATAGTTGGAAACCAAAGGTGCATTTCGAGATCCCGATTAATTTAAATTTGTATTATGTTAGTATGACTCGTTAAAAATAAGGCATTTCAGATCTTAATTTTTTCATTTTCAGGATTCGAATTCATGACCTTTGGTTAAGAATTGAAAAGTTCTACTATTCATCTCGATTCGACACAACATTGCTAAAATAAATAAAGGAAAATTAACTAAAATAGTTATCCACCAAATTGATTAAACTAAAAATAGCCAATATATGTTATAACATATGTATGATTGTGTATAATATATGTATACTGGCTAGAAAAAATAAACAAATTATTTGTAAACCTCGTAAACCTGAATATATATTATTGTATAGTTAGCTTGAGATCGTTGGAAAAAAATTGTAAACGTTAAATCCTTGAATCCACCTCCTCATTAAATAACAACAATGGTTAAATATCTATATATTGTGGATTGGACTAGTTTGTGTTTTACTTAATGAACACACACATGATTTTTGTCAAATGAGTTTAATTATAAATGTACTTTTTTATTGAGACAAATTAAAGGAAGCCCTAAGCACATAGATTTTGTCTAAGTGACTTTTATGTAATGAACAAACATGATTTTCCAAGCACATGGAAGAACCTTAACACCCCACACACGTATAGATGTATACTGAATTCAAAATAAATTCGAATTTCGAAATATAAAAGAACTAAACGCATAAAAATAATCAAAGGTTCAATATAACGACTATGATAAGGGAGAACATTTACCCTAAAGGGGTGATTCTTCAACAAAAGCAATTCTCTTTCCCGCCTAGTCTTTCCTAGTATCAATATCTTTGCGGTCTCCATTGAAAAGCCAGAATTAATTCAAGTGAACTAGTGAAGCAAAATAAATTAAAAATAACACTGATTTTCAAATATCATTTTACACTCTGAAAATAAAAATTGTTTTTTTCAAATTTCATAATTTTCATGGTCAAACGAGGTCTTTCTCAAACATATAAGCTTGTGGATTTCAATATAATTTCCAATTAAGCCCTTTGTCATCAAATAAGTAATTAAACGAAAATGACATTAGTTATTAAGAAGACAAACATGAGAAGGAAAATTAAAATTTACAAATCCTTACAATGTTTTAATTTCATAAACATGATTTTAATTTATAGAGTATATACCCCCATTAATTAAACTAGTGATTAACTTTAAACAGAAAAGACTAGATAGAACAAACAATTTTTTATTTTTATTTTTTTAAAAAAAAGGGCCCAACCGGGTTCGAACCGGTGACCTCTTGATCTGCAGTCAAATGCTCTACCACTGAGCTATGGACCCCTTGTTGTTAAAGTATTTCCTCCCTCTTCATTAATATGATACACTTTACCTTTTAGTCAGTGCAAAAAAGACACATTTTTGTATTTGACAAATATTTAGTAACATTATCAAGATTTTATTATGTTAGGTTTTACTTATTTGATAAAAAAAATCCACAAATATCAACATTCAGGTGTTGCCCTGATGGCATCTTCGTTGAGTTGTACCTGATCGGACCTTGATTATTATGTGTCATTTTTTAATTTGTTCATCTATCATTCAGTCTGTATTTAGACCTATACAAATGATATCTCCATAAACTTCTAATATTTCTCGATATAATTCTATAAATAAATGCATTTAAAAACCATGTTGAGTAGACTTGAAGAAATAAGAATAGCTTATTTGCTCTCTTTAACATTTTTTATCCTTTATCTTACAATATTGTTAATGTTTAAGGATTATTTTATGATTTGAATTATCTTTTCTATCTTAATTTATGTGACATATTTTTCTTTTTTCATTCGTCCCAAAAAGAATCTTACAATTTCATAATTATAATAACTTAAAAGTTCTTATTTTACCTTTAATGAAATGATTTATAGTCATATAAATATAAATTTTTTACTTCAAATCACAAATTTTGAAAGTCTTTCATTTTTTAACTCTGTGTCATTTCTAACAATATCACACATTGAGACGGAGGAAGTACATTTAAGGAATTTTTGACAGTCTAGTGTCTACAACTTCTACATTTTAAAGCCCATCTCAATTGTGGAGGAGTTTAAGATTCTATCTGATTATAGATTTTGAAAGTTTTTGTTTATAAAAATAAAAAAGTTAAAATATTATTGTCCATGAAATTTGATCTAACTTTAAAAATATTTTGAACATTTTTTTTCAAGATACCAGCTTTTTGGGTGAAAAATTTCTCACTTACAAAAACGGATGTCTAAATAAAAATTTAAATTTCAAAAACTATTTCGAACACAACTTCAAAGGGATAACAATTCAAGAATTAAATACAACATTATGTTCCTCCATTTAGGTATGGATACTAATTAATCCCGAAAATTATTTTGTATTAAAATTCATGAATTTTGTTATCACATAAAAGTGGTGGGATAGCTAATCTCATAGAATAACGATGACATCCCATTTTGTCTGTTCCATCTCGACAATCAAACGATCCCTATTCCACAAACTCCAAATAATTGATACCTAAAAATATATTTCTTTTACATTTTTCTTATATGTATATATTTTATATTTTCCATCCATCTCTAGAGATTAATTTTTCCTTTGTTTGTTTCTCATTCAATATTCAATATTCGCTTCAAAATTTTACTGATTCAAATTCGTGTCTAAAAAATCTCTCTTTAAAATAAAACGCTCCATACTATAACAATAACAATAACATAAACATATTCAGTAAAATTACTACTCCACTAGTAGAGTTTGAAGAAAATAAAATATACATAATAACATAAATTTTACTATTATCTCGTAGAGATAGAGAAACTGTTTGACTCGAATGCAAGTATTATTTTGAGAGGGACCTAAGAGCTTTGTCATCATGGTTTAAAAATTAGGACCACATCTTTTATCTTTAAGGGCCTAAAATTGCCATCAAATAGTAGGGGTCCAATATCTATCGAAAGTGATTGAACAAAACCCAATATTCCCTCACTTTTCATATGCGCTTTGGGCCGCTCAAATTGATCGATTCAAAAACATAAAAGTATTCTAATTTTTCGAGTTTCATTTATTAACTATTAAGTGATATTTCATCCGAATTGTCATTAACTATTTAGTAAAATCATTTAACTATCATTAATTATTTATCAAAAAATATACCTCAACTATCAATTGTTTCCAAAACATATATGAACCATCATTATGTTATTGAAGTTATTTTTTTTAGAGAACTAATGAAAACACCCATGAATTTGATATAAATTATCAATTATGTTTCCAAACTATTGACAGTCTTAAGAACACTAATTTACTTGACTAACTTGAATTAGGTACACATCAATCTGTTAAATAACATAGCAAGTGGACTCAAACATGTATAGAAGCATGTGACTCTTAATAAAAAGCCGTGAGAAGTTTTGAAAACACTCTAAACTTAGCAAAATTGTAAGGGTGTATTGCACTGATGTTGCAAGATCGGTGATATATTTAATTTCAATTAATAAAGTAAAATGATTATTTTTAAGGCCGCAAATAATTCAAAAAATGATTAGATTCTTTTAACAGATTCCACAAGAAAATATCATTTTCTTAGAAACATTCCAAATGTATATTATATTTTTTTATTAAAAATATATATTTATTTAGAAGGTACACAAATAAAATGGTTTCATCTAATAGTTAGTCAAAGTTCCTCAATTTCTGAAGTGAAAACGGAAAATGTTGTCCTTTTATAAGAGAATATTAATATAAAAAAAAAACTATGAAATTCATTACTAATATGTCACTAAATAGCCAAAAATGAACATGAGTTTTTTAATATTCCATAATTAAATAAGATTAACAATAGTCTTACTATTAGTGTACATTGATTTCTTTTTCTTCACATATCTAACTCAAATGACAAAAAAGGTAATAATAATTAATCTACCACTAAGTTAAAATTAAACTAGAAATAGAATTCAAAAAATATACAAAGCACTTCATTAACTTGTCATTAAAACATCACAATTTTTGACAAAATATTATAAATTAATTAATCATGCAAAGAGGCCACTAATGCATGGATTTTTTCTCTTCACATATCCAACTCATGTGACAATTTAATAAAAGATTAAACTAGCATTAAAACTTAGAAGTTAAACTAGAAATTAAATATATTTTAATCAAAAACAATTCCTTAACTTGTCAATAACCCTCCTAATTACAACACTTTGAATCTAACTAGAGATGAATGAAACTTTGTCATCAAACTAGACTAGACAACTACAAACATCAAAATTCTTGAAATTTTTTAAATAAAGATAAATTTAGCATTATAACTTGAAATTAAACTACATATAGACATTAACAGAATAAAACAAATAGAAATAGACAAAAAAATAATATACAAAACACTTCATAAACTTGTCATTAAGCCTGCTTACAACATTTTGAATCTACCTATATAAGAATTAAACTTGCCATCAAGCTAATCATCTAAAAACATCAAAATTCTTAACATACTTATAAAGAGTAATAAACATTAATCTACCATTAAGTTGATTAAACTAAAATTAAACAAAAATAATATACAAAACACTTCCTTAACTTGTCATTAGTCCTCCTTACATCATTTTCAAAGCTAGCTAAAGAAAAATCAGACTAGTTAGCAACTAACCATCTAAAAACATCAAAATTCTTATAATTTTTTTTTTGGAGGGTGGGAGGGTGGGGGGGGGGGGGTAAGTGATGAATAATATTACTAACAAAAAAAACCAAAGTTACCATTATCAAAGTTAAGTGCATAACTTAAAGGATCATAATGAAAACTCAACTTGTTGTTACTCTTCTTGTTCTTCTTTTGATTCAAGAATTCACTTCTCAATTTCAAGAAAATGTTCCTCAACTTCTTTTTCCTACACAGGAAAAACAATCTTGAGTTGCAACACATATCAACTACAAACCCCATCTCTAGAAAAAAAAAAATCAAATTTAAGAAAAGGTAATGTGTAGAATGGAGTAATAAAGACGAGATAAATAGGGAGAATTTTGTGGTTTGGTTTTTTGTGGATGTTTTTTAGGGTGTGTTTGGGTTGCAATGTAAGAGAGGGAGCAGAGTATTGAGACAGAGTTGTAGCTATTTGAGTGACTAAAGTATTGTCAAATGTCTATCATATGGTATACTATGAAAAGTGGTTTGTTTTTTTTGGATTTGGGGTTATTTGGGTTGTAAGAAGGTTCTTTCTTTACTTTATTGCCTTTTGGTAAAAAGGGTTTAGATTTTGTGTATTATGGATAGTTTTTGTGTATCTTGATTAATTTTATTTGAGATTTTTTTTTTGTTTGACTTAATACGATAATTGAGAAAAAAAATTAAAGACTTTTAAAATTTGTGTTTTTAAATAATTGTTAGATATTTATGTGGTTGAAAATTATTTTATTAAGGGTTTAGAGTTTGTTCATTAATAATAGCTTTCGTGTATTTTGACTAATTTTGTTTGGGGTGCTTTTTCTATTTCATTTTATGTGAGACTGTTTGACTTGATACATTATTTAAGAAAATAATGAAAACTTTTGAAAAATTTATGTTTTAAAATAGTTGTTAGATATTTATATAAATTACAAATCAATTTATTAAGAGTTTAGATTTTGTGTGACTAATTTTTTTATGTTACCTTTTGTGCATTTAACTAATTTCTTATGTTAGCTTTGGCGTATTTTGATTAATTTCTTATACTAGCTTTTATGTATTTTAACTAATTTATTGAGGTATATGTCTATTTTCTATTAATATATATAGATATCGAGTAATTATGTCCATCAAAATTTAATTAAATTTGAATATGAGACTTTATAGTATACTTTATTAAATCGCTAGGATATACCCAAATGCAAAATACTCTCACGATTTGATCACTTAAAAGATAACATATGGTAAATATCGATTGATAACCTAGAATAAATGAATAGTTTGTTGTAATATAAAGAATAAAGTAATTAATAATTTGCTATAACTTGATAAGTTGCATTCTTAAATTTTAATCTTTTTTACATGATAATATATTTATAACTAACTAAATCCTTTAAAGAATTCATATTTTTAATAATATTAAAGAGGAATAATAAGCTTTTGAGAAGAAAACGGTGAATTAGTCACAAAAATCATAAAAACGTCTAATCCCCAAAGATTTGATAGTATAACATCTTTGCTTTATTGAAAATTGCAAGAACCTTACATGTTATAGTTGTTAGTATCAATTATTATGTTCTTTGGTTGAAGTGTGAGATACGTTTCAACAAAATTCATTAACTCAACAATTAATAATTTCATTCTGAAGCGTAACTAGTATTCATGAGCTTCATATGCGCTTGAAGTTCACTCTTAGAAATATAATCATCTTTGCCCCTCACGTCAATATTAATATAATTACTATAACTCTACTTCAAACTAACTTATGACGATTATATAAATCCTCACTAATCATATAAAAAATAAATTATATTTTTAATTAGAAATCTTTTGAAAACCAATCTATTTTCTAGTCATTTTCAAAACTAGGGTATAGGGGGTATAGGGGTGGGGTGGAGTGGGGGGTTGTTATGGTCACATGGTCTTTGGTCAAGATTACAATAATATAGTAAAGTGTACAACAAGATATTGAAGTTTGATTGGATAGGCTATACACATGTGGATTCTGTTTCTGTTACTATTGACATATAGATAGATTCTTTATCTTTTCCTTGCAACACTTTTAAGGTTTGTAAATTAAATAGTATTACTATTATTTAGATCACATAATTTGTACTTTAAACCCTTGAGATTTCTCACCTTGACATTAAGGTCACTAAAGATATTAAAAATTACAAAATACTTCCTCAAACAAGAACCACAAAGAGGAAATAAATCCTAAACCAATTACTTTTTCTGGTTTAATTTGTTAGGCTTGATTCAAAGTATGAAAATGAAAAGATCTAATATTGATGAATACTCCTTGACAATGTTATTGAGTTTATGTGTTGTATTTGAATTTTGTGTCATTTTCTCGTCTTTCGTTTTATTAAGATACTTTTATTTTATGCTATGATTTATTTGAGCTTATGCGTTCTTTATTATTATTGATTTTGGTTCACTTAACGAGTAGTGTCACAATGAGTATCAGGTTGTAGATCTCGATTTGATTCATGTCAAATCTCGTTTTTTTTAAAATTTATGTAATGTACATTAATTTGACATGGAGCTTGAAAAAAAATAGAACTTGTAGCTCAAAACCATTCATAAAATATTTTTCTGAATATGAATAATTTCATTAAATTTAAATGGAAATTTTAAAATATAGAAAGATATAAATGTCATATAAATTGACATAAAGTTAGAAACAATAGAACACTTTTGTTTTGATTTTCCACCCGAGTAGTCATGACACCCCATTAAGATCCGATTAAGTCGGAGTCACACCAAAAAATTCACTTTTGATGATAAAATAATGTTTATCAAAGATTGTTTTATATTACAATATCACTTATTAATTAATATATTTGAACTTCGAATCAAGAGTTTATAAAAAACAATAAGTACTCTATTTTATAAAGATAAAAATAAGATCAATATTACATTCTGTACTCCTGAATTCTTCTAATTTAACACCTGCATAAATCACATTCGAATACGTTACCAAATGACCCCTTATGATTGAACTTGGTGCCAAATAAATATATAGGGATCAAATGTATCAATCCCTACTATTAAACTCACGAATTCTCCTAATTTAATACTTGCATAAATCACATTCGAATATATTACCAAATGACCCCTTATGATTGAACTTGGTGCCAAATAAATATATAGGGGTCAAATGTATCAATCCCTATAGTTAACTAGGGAAGTAAAAGCTCATTATATAATTCTCTTGATTGTGACAAAATTGACAAAAAGAAGTGTAAATTATGGGGACCAATCTAAACACAAAGAAAAATAGATAAGGTAGAAATGACAAGTAGTAGTATTTATTAGGGGTGTAGGGTGTTGGGGAGCTAAAATTCCATATAGTAAATGAGAACAGAATAGAACTGTGTGAATGTGAAATGTAAGATGTGAAAAAAGAAGGCATTAATCCTTGAGCCACTCCCTTTTCACAGTACTTTTAGCTTAGGAAGAAAAAAATGGAGAGATAGATTATTCGGAATCTATATTGGAGTCTCGACTAAATTTGGATCGCACATTGTAGGATCTATTTGGAGGTGACGTTTTTTAATATAATTCTCTCCATACCCAAGGCCTGACTCGGAGTTGTTTGGTTAAAGATGAAGCAGTCTCACCACTGCACCACAACCCATGTTGGTAAATAGAGAGATAGATAGTAATTCTTTTGTTTGTGATGTTGTTTGACTTGATACATAATTTATTTTTAAAAAAATGAAGTTTTTAAAAAATTATGATATGAAATAAGTAATAAATGATTGTATTACTATTAATTATTTTATTAAGAGTAAAATGAATATTTTATTATGTAATTGTTACTGAATATAAAAATATGTTTTTTAGCCGACTAAAACCTAAAACAGAAAATGTATACTTAGTTTTGGATATAATTCAAAAACAATTTTAAAAAAAAATCATATGATGAATTTTTATATTTGAAATTATGTAACACATTATATTTTGAATAAGAGTAAGAATAAAAAAAAATAGAAATCAACGGTTTCTTCATTGACTGTAACACCATATATATTTTGAATAAAAATCACTTATTATAAATTGAAATGAGTTCTATTTTCTCAAATAGCGAGTAAGAAAATTTCGAATAAATAATTTGAAATGGGAAGAATACGTCACAATAATTAATCAGTACCTTTTTGTTTCATTTTACTTGATATAATATACTTTTTAAAAAGGGAAAAAAATTAAAATCTATAATTTAAAATAATTTTAAAATATTTATATGTTTATAAATTCAAAGTCAAAAATATTATTGACTTACACTCCTAACACCATAACATAAATTAAAATAAAAAAAGCATACAAATAAAATAGTTAATTAAAATAATAAGATAAATAAATAAAATTGAATTTTGGGGGTGTGGGTAGGGGGGGGGGGTAGGTGCCGTGCGTGTGGGGGCAGAGATAATGTCGGGACAACCTTCTGGCCTAAGCAATTCGTATACATATCTAGTCAAGTCCCTTTCACCCTTTTATTTTTCTTTTCAATTTTTGATATTTAGCGAGTTATTTTTGAGTGAAGTTTTATTATACGTTTGGCTAATTATTTTGAAAAAGTATTTGACTTTTTAAAAGAATATAATATGTATACACAATATCTAAAAGTTATTAAAAATATTTATAAGTTTATATTATCAGTATGTTTCGTGAAAAGTCATAACAATAAATACAATTAATATGAATTTGAAAAAAAGAAATACCATTGATTTATATATAAAAAATTACTATTTCGCTTTTAATTGAAAGTAAATCCGAATAGTTAAAATGTATATTAACTGTATAAAGTTTGTGCAATGAATTAGGACTGAAATTCAGTCCAAAATTGTAAATGTTAGGTGTTTTTATAAAATATAGAAGTTTCTGAAATACTAAAATTTGGCCTGAATACTAATTTTTCTAGTATTTGAGAACTTGATATATTTGTCAAATAGTGACAAGTTATATGATCAAACTATTTCCCAAATTTTTCATAAATACAGTTGGGAATATTGGAGCCAAACAACACTTTGTTTGGACATACGATTTCATCTCGTGATTTCAAATAATGGAATGAGATCTCAATTCTCCAAAAAATTTAATTTGAGAATGTCATATCATTATTTTACAGAGTATGAACATGGTTGTGTAGTTACCGATAAACTTTTACTTATTTGGTAATATTGTATAAAAATAATTGGAATAATTTTGATAATTTCACAATTTAGGAAAAAATTATATTTATGAGCAAAAAACAATTTAAAAATCTAAATTGTATGTCCCAACAAAACTTCTAACTTCATCTCACATAATTTCAAATTTATATTAAAATTCAATTACTCAAATTTATATTTATATCTGATAAATTTATTTATAACAACAACATTTCAAATATAATTTTCTTACTTCTCAAAAGTTTCATGAAAGAATCCTCATTTTTTCAATCACAATTTATATTGACGTTGCTTTCACTTTAATTAATATTACAACAAAAATAGTTTGGAGTTATTCTTGATACAAGGAATAATAATTATAACAATTTTTTATGTCCAAATATACATTTTTTTTGGTTTTCCATTCGATTTTTGAAGTCCACATTAAAACTCCGATTAAATTCAGATCGTGCATTGCAGGACCCATTCAGGGATGACGCTCCCAACAATATTTTCTCTATACTCAAGACTCGAACTCGAGACCTCTGATTGCATTAAACCCCACATTGGTAAATATACATTTAATTTTAATGGAGGAATAGCTATCTTCTTGACAAAATCTAACAATACCTAAAGGTTTCTAGAGGTAAATAGAGAGGAGAAAAAAAACAGCAATGATCTGAACATCATGTGATACATGATTAATTCTAGCAATTAATGTCACCTATACAACCTATATATAGATTATGAATTTGAGTCCTAAAAATAATTAATGATTTCTTTATTTATTTTATTTTTATTTGGTTTAACTTTTAGAAAGTAAGAAGAATTTTTAAATTTTAGGGTTTTAAATTAAAGATATATAATTATTCAATGAAATCCCACTATGTAGGATTTGAAAAGGGTAGAGTGTATGCGGATTTTACCTTTAAGATTGTTTTCGAAAAACCCCGTGGGCACAAGCACATCAAACTCAAGTAAAAAAAAGAAGAAAAACAATGAAAAAAGCATAGCAGTATTAATTGTTAAGTCTACGAAAAATAACAATAACAACAGTGATAATCTAAATACAATAAATAACATATGACCAAAACTAGTTAGTACTACGACAGACACTAACAAGCCTAAACCTACACAAAACAAGAAAGCATGCTACCCAAGGGCAGAGCCAACATACATTATTCAGGGGTTCATCCGAACCCCACACGGCGGAAAATATTACTATTTATACATAGTTAATTTTTTATACATATATGTAGTAGATGTTGAATCCCGTTCGATTAGTTCATGTGTTTATTTCTTCAGATTTTGAACTCTTGTTACAAAACGTAGCTATGCCACTGATGCTACCCCTACCAACCTTTTACTAATACGCGACCTCCTCTTCTTCATATCTAGAGTTCCTCAATAATATAAAGTTGCATAATGTCCTATCTAATCACCTCTTCCAATATTATTTTAATCTTATAGTGATAAATATGTCATGTAAAAAGTTAAAATTAAAAATTACAAAAAACTAAAAAAAAATAAATAAAGAAACAAATTAAAACAAAAAAAGTAACATTTATTTTAAAATAAATATCTACATGCATCATCACATGCTATTTGAAATGTGATCCTTCTTGAAATTTTACTAACTCGAAATATTTTATGCAAAGATCCGCTCTTTTGTTTTCAGAGGGAAGAAAAAGTGATATAAATATTTCAGAGAATCCTTTTGTGAAAATCGAGTTATTAACGGAAAAGGCAAAAAGTAGTCTGTAAAAATAAAAAAAAAGTACTACTTTTAATAGGCCCCTATATAGACATATATGAATTTTATTTAAAGCCTGCATTTTTTTTGAACAAGAAAAAATATTTGCTGTCTTTCTGAAGAAGAGAATGACCATGAAAAGACATGTCAGAAATTGAATTATATAAGTTTTGTATTTTAATAGTTTAAATTTTTTATTAGATTTTATTAATAAAAACTTATACTGTATATATAATTTAAAATAAGTATAAAAATATAAATAAAAAACTATTGAATTCAATCGAACATGTGAACAAAACTCTAGCTTGGTCTTTACTTGTAATGTAGTAGTACGATTATTATGCATATTATAGGAATTGACATGGTAGACGAACGAGATTGATATGGATTGTAATGGGATGGTTATGATTTTCATATTTTATAGTCACAAATTTTGAGTTTAAACTTCTGAAAATGAAATGAAATTACTGTATTAGTTTCAATTTTTTTTGACAAACATTCTTTTAGTCAGATAAAAACAAAAAGACATATTTTTATATTTTGTAATAGTTTAACTTTAAAATATTTATTTTATCTTTGAGAAAATAATTTGTATTCATAATAATATATGACTTATTTTAGATCTCAAATTTCAAAATATTTTCTTTTTTAAATTTCATGTCAAGTCAGAAAACATCATATAAATCGAGACGAAAGGAGCATGCTTAACAAATTCTCAACCAGTAGAATTTGAATAGTTTATATGGTAGCATAGATGAATATAATTTCTACATCAAAAATTATGGTGAAATGATAATTAACTCCTTGAAAAATCGCTCAAGGTAATAAAAATATTTTACAATGACCCACTTTCTTATAGCTTTGTAATTCATGAATGCAGGTTCTTGATGAAAAGACTCGAAATAATTATAAGTTGCGGAACATAATTGCAGATCTTCTAGCAAAGGAAGATCGAGGAGTACATTTTTTTTAAGAATAGAATCGTAATTTTGATAGTTCCTCTTATATTTGCTAATGAAGTAATATGAACACACATCTTTAAAAAGGTACTTTTGAGCGTCAAAATTCAAATTTTGACCAATAATAATGATAATCAAGTTACATATTTTATTTAGTTTTCGATTTTATTTAATCTATTCTTTGATAGCCACTATTGAGAAAAACAATTTGAACACACAAAACCAATAGTTATAAATTAACCAAAGTTTTAATAAATGTTGTGATGTAGCAATCACCATATTATTCAAACTGATAAAAACAGATGGATGTGAAAGTGATAGTCTCATATCATTGAAGAACTTAGAGATAATATCCAATTGTTTCTTTCTTTTGACCAATAGGTCTTCAAACATATTCAATGACCTTTTTTTTTCACCTAATATTCGATATTCATTTTATGCTTCAATTTATCTGGAGGTGCGCATCAAAATTGTACAAGGTACCTTATTTTGGAGATACCCATTTAACCTATAACAAATTTTCTAATCTTTTTTCATATCTACACCACTTTGAAATAAGACATTATATACCTGAAGTTTCATATGATTGAAATTCAAACAAAAATATCTGAATTCAAGCCATATGAAATTCCAAACACTACATGTCTGAAGTTGTTTCGAAGCACTACTTGTATAACATAAATGATAGTTTCAAAATAGAGTATATATACACTTTATCAATTTGCATCGCATAATGCACATTAAAGGAAAAAACGTCCCCTACCATGATTGTTACATTCCTAAGATTCGAACCCGGACATGTATCAAAATCTTATCCATCATGATTTTCCTTACATTTATTTCTGAATAATAAATATCCTTTATTATCTTGGACCATAATGTAAGGGTACTTATTTAATTTTCCTATATGTACATATTTGATTTTATTGCAAGGCCATGGCTTTATACAAATGCATCATTTTGATCCAACATTAATTAAAAAGGTAACATTCCAACCAAGAATAACACAATTTATTCTAAGAACTTAACAACATCACATTATCTTTAGCCTATCTTATTTTTTCGACATTACAAGTTTCACATTGTAAAAAAACTTACCCGGGTAAATATCTCGAGTAACCTGATAATACTTTTTACAATGACGGCATATATAACTTAAACTTGTGGTCAGGTTCTCCCTGCATAATGAACTTCTAGCTTAAGATAAACAGTTGAGCATTACCAGATAATGAAAATACCAGCGAACGATAGGCGCTTAGTAAAGCTTAAAGTATTATTATGGATAGCAAATAATCAGGACAGTCATCTACTACTGTCTTTGCAAGAAAAATCTGTTACAACAAACTATAATTACTAACCGGTCTACATGTAGGGTTGATAAGCTGTTGGCGTTCCGCTACCTGCATAATTGCCATAAGAACTTGCATTAATTCTCTCATCTGCTGTTGGCAATATGCCGCCTGAATAACTTGCATAACTGGATGATAGGGGAGCAGCTGTATAAGAACTTGCAGCAATTCCCTCGTCAGCTGGATAATAATATGATCTTTGCTCGTAGGATTGCTGGGGATATGTGGCTTGACTTGGAGGTTGATAATCATAAGATGTACTGAGATAAGCATACTTATCGAGCAATCCTGCATGAGGTGCTCTCTCAACAAGAACAGAGGGGACAAGTCTGCTTGGGTTATTAGCAGCTGCTCTCTCAATTAAAACAGATTGGGGCTGTATGCTAAGAACGTTAGGATGTCTGATAGATCCATGCGTTCCTCCAGTTACTCGAGGTCTCTTGAAATGCTGGTGTTTACCTGATCCAGAAGGTCTTTTCTTATCATTAGACCGGTCTTTGTCGTTAGAAATGGCTTTCTCCAACTGAGCAACCCTTCTCAGCAGTGGATCAAGTGGATATTCTGCTTCAAGCTTGTAATCTCGAATACATTGTACTATTGCCTTTACAGCTGCAAGTTCCTGAGTGTTTGCACTATATTCTGTAAGCAAGTTTGCAAAATAAGAGATAAAATTGCCTCCCTCCCCCTTTTTTCTTTTTGCCTCTATTTTTGCTTCTGATTCACAAATTACAAGTAACAACTTGGACATGGTGATATTTTATTGTTGAACCTCAGAAAGAATTCTTATTCACAAGTTCACAAAATAAGAGATAAAGTGGGCGACACGAAGGCACCAAAATATAGTTTTCTTTACATGATGTGCAGTATGAATGCTATAATAAGAATAGAGGAAAAGAGGCCAATAATCTAAAGCCAGTGTTGTTTATAAGCAGTACGATTTTTATCATACTACCTAGGACGGTGACAGAGGCAATCCTGAGTTAGGAGTTAGAAGAAGATAGGGAGAAAAAAGAAAGTTTGCCTAGGGGTAGAGGGGCAGATCCATCATGCTTCGAACTGTACACCACTCGTCCTTGCAGATTATTTGATTATCAACAAAAAAGGAAGTCTGCTTAAGAACAACTCTACATATTTTTTGAATAATTTGGCATTAGAGAAACAGGAAACTGTTCCGACGCAATGAAATCAATGTAACAACTATGTAAAAGTCTTCTTTTGTATTCCTGAACTTTTTTTGGAGCAAGGAGAAAATATCTCTTTGTATAGATTATTTGGCCAACATAATAGATGTATTTTGATACTATTTAGATATTTTTAGACACGGATTTCAGTGTTTTATTTCATGAAATTTCCATTGATTAACCAAAGATTTTGAAAGGTCAGATACATCATGTTCATGGTAACTTAAGGCCATTATTTTCTTCACTCTCAATAATAGATTACTTTTTTGTATTCTAAGGGCTACAATAGCCTTGAGTATGCATATTCCATATCCATATAATAAAACACAGGAGGATTAATACTTGTAATAATCAATGACTCCATCTACGTATATCATTGATCATTGGAAGTTAACTGTGCATGCATGCAACTCTATTGACAGACATTTATGCTACCAAACGGTCAAATTTAACAAATGCACAACAACCAAGGGACTAATGTGGCTAGCAGTACCTCTGCATTCCCCGAGTTACCTCCCTTCCCTTGTGCGTTTCGTCTCAAGTCCTTCAAATAGCCTTTCAGGAGCGGAACAAGGGGAAATCTTTCAGTCAGCTCGAAAGAATGAATAAAACGAGCAGCGTCGATTTGCTTCTCACTATGAATCAATGCTTCAATGACACCTGCAAAGAAATAATAATATTATTAAACACCATAAACGGTTGCATACATTTCTAATGAAGTAAGATGGTTGCATCATTTTTGAGAAGCAGCAGCTATTAGATGCTTCATTAGAACAATTCCTCGCAGAGTATACTATAAAGGTCCAAGATCATCCGGTGAAAAGAGCATCTCAAAGGAAATGATCTGTCCCCAGATTGCATCAGGTCAGTTAAAAAAACCAACCTGGCATTTTGTGTGCTAAGCCAAGAGAACGGCAGAGCTCAGGTCCCTGCCTATTGTGAGCCACTGCAAGAACAAGCTTGCAGAGCTCTTCTTCATCAAACTCTGAAGCAATCCTAAAAGTTGCAAGGAGCTGCAAAAATGCCTCAGTTTCCAATGAAGCTTGATTGGCAGCATCAGTTCCTGCAGTAGCCAACTTAGGCTTCCATTCATCAGCAATGGCCTTGGCTTGCTGCTTAATTTCAGGGTACAGAAGGTGATCAGCACCTGGTTTAGCCTTTGCCAACAAGGAGGCTATGGCTTCCATACAAACAAGGCAGGCTTGGCGCAAGCTATGGATAGCATTTTTGCCTTTCCCATCTTGAGAGTTAGATTCATCATTAGAGTAGAAGAACTCAAGTGAAGCCAGTACCAAATGGCCTGGTTCAGTTGCACCATCAAGGGCAACAGAGAGTTCCTCAGAAATTGAGGTCATTTTCTTTTTACTCTCTATAATATAATGCAGAAGCCCTTTTGCATCCATCTGCTCACATAATTGTGTCAGTTCTGGTCGAGGTTCGACCTTGCCAGAAGCACCATCAGCATTTTCAGCAGCACTGCCAGAGGATTTTACCTCTGAGCCAATATGAAGTGCATTTGTTATACCAAGAGAGCTGCTTACCTCAATGTCTTTGCTGTCCTCTGCATCTGTATGCTCGAGAGATTCCACTTGATGATCTCCCCGTGCTGCAGCAATTGCAGACACCGCAGCATCTTTAAGTTCTTGCAAGTGATCCCACAACTTCTGTTCCCTAGCAGCAATATCTGCCTCTCGTGAAGCAATCAGCAGATGAGCATCAGATTCTTGTTCCTTAAAGGCCTTCTCTCTAATTTCCAGTTCCAAGGATTTTTTCACTACTGCAGCCTCCAGATTCCGGAAGTGTCCTACAATATCCTTGATTAAATCCTTATCTATGGAGGCATTTTCATGAGATTCAAGATCATTTAATGCCTTCCCCAATTGTTCAATAAGGGATGGTACGTTACTGATCATCATTTGAAGATCCGTTTCAGCCATGGTCACTCAAATATCTGCAATATCAGGAGATCACAGAGTGCATTAAAGAAATGAATCAAAACTCAGTATACAATAAAACATCTCCTCAAGATCTGGGCACCATCATGCAAACTCCCCAACCCAATCCCAAGAAGAACAAAAGGAAAGAATCCTCATCGTGCAACCAAAATAGAGAAAAGAAATAATGGCTGAAGTATCATTAGGCTATATTGCTCAGACACTCAAAAAATGACGTTACACCTCTGTTGGATTCTCAAAAATGCACTACTTTTGGAGGACCTGACACATAATAGGCGATATACTCGAATTACTAGAACAAAATAGTCATTAGGCACTTTTGGCATGTGCAATAGCAATAGTACGCGAATTAAGATGATATTTATTATACACCATGAAGTGAAGTGAAATCCTAGATTCTTACAGTGTAAGGAATATATTTAAGAACCCACACATACTTTACCATTTCCATCGGGTGAACAAGTTGGAAGCCTGGTGATATTTGGTTGGGGGGGGGGGGGGGGNGGGGAGAGGGTTGACGCCTGCCTTGTGCCTAGGAATTCCTAGAACCTTTCAGGAAAACCATAGCATGTGACCTACTTTCAGTGCTTTTCATTTCATTCAGTAAAACATAAGAGGCATTGCATACCAGAGTTAATGGATGTGTCCATTCCATTGAGATATAGGAGTAATTAATAATTGTATATATTTTATAGCCTTTTACTTTCACTTTCTCTTCATTCTTTAAATACACACATGCACGCACATATGTATGATTTCTCTGTATTCATTTTATAGCCTTTTACTTTCACTTCCACTTCATTCTTTATACACGCGCAAGCGCGCACACCTGTATGATTTCTCTGTATACATTTCCCTCCAGTTGAATCTGTTTCATCCAAATACCAAATAATTTGTCTCACAAGGCAATTTAGACTTTCTCATCTCAAAAGTTCACTAAACCTCACATTTACACCTAAACTCAGTGGCAGATCCAGCATTTTAAGGTCCTGGTGCTCCCTTAACTACCAATCAAAAAATATAAGTACACAAATTTAACACTAGTCATAAAAAAGACAATCATATTTGAACACGATAGTGTAAAAAATCAATAAGAAAACTATAATAAATATTATCTTGGATAAAGCAAAAAGGAAAAGATTTTACATAAAAGTTTTTTAGGGCAGCGAGTGAAAGAGACAAAAGCACAATCAGCATAGGGAGAGTAAAATAAAAGAATGTCTAATATAATAACTTATATCAGCTCATGGTACAGGGAGAAATCACTCAAGAGCCACACAAAATTAAAGGGGAAATCATTGTTTCTATTGAAAAATTGTACACTAAAACTGCTCAACGGAGGCCTACTTTTCAAGATGTCCAATGTCCAGTCATAACAGAGTAGGAAAAAGAAACATTACAAGCCAACTTTGAAGAGAGTGAAGTATTGAGATGTCTGAAGATGTGTGCAGTGGGTAAGGCACCTGGTCCTGATAGATTCACCATGAGATTCTTCATCAAGTGTTGGGAAATTGTTAAACGAGACATAATGGATACTTTTCAAAAACTTCCAGGAACAAGAAGTTTTTGAGAAAAGTTTTTATGCAACATTCATTGTACTCATACCAAAGAAGAAAGGAGCAAAGGAGCTAAGGAATTTCAGACCTATAAGCTTGATAGGTAGCATGTACAAACTACTCTCCAAAGTACTGCCTGAGAGGCTGAAAGGGGTGATTTATAATTGGTTGATTCCCAACATATGGCATTTATTAGACGTAGACAGATCATGGATGTTGTGTGATTGCTAATGAAGCTATAGATTCCAGAAGAAACCTGGTATACTATGCAAGCTGGACATACAGAAAGCATATGATCATGTCAACGGGAGGTATCTACCGAAGATGTTGGAAAGAATGGGATTTGGCCAGAAAAGGTTGAGATGGATAAAGTATCATATTTCAACTTTCAAGTTTTCCGTGCTTATTAATGGAGCCCCTGCAGGATTTTCAATACTCAAAGAGGTCTTAGGCAAGGTGACCCATTGTCACCTTTTTTGTTCTTAATCACTATGAAGGGGTTGAATAGTATGATCAAAACAACAAACAACAGAGCCTGGTTGAAAAGTTTTGATGTTGCTAGAGAGGGTGGTGACAGTTTGGAGGTGACACACCTGCAGTAACAGGTGATACCCTAAGTTTTTGTGATGCTGAGGAACAACAAATGAAATATTTGAGGGTTATACACTTATAATGATTCTGTTTGAAGGAATGTCTGGACTACATATCAACGGAAGGAAGAGCTTATAGTGTATTTAATCAATGAAATCATTAATATGAACTGTCTAGCAGCAATCCTTTGTGGGGAAATTGGTACTCTACCAACAACTTACTTGGGCATGCCTCTAGGTGGAGAATACAACTCTATTGATATATGGAATGGTGTGCTAGAGAAGTGTGAAAATAAATTGACTAGATGAAAAACTCAATATCCGTCATTCGGAGGCAACCTAACTCTCATTAATTCAATCCTAGATGCCTTGCCAACTTAATGATGACCTTGTTCCCAATACAACAAGAGTCATCAAGAGACTGGACAATATCAGGAGAAAGTTTCTATGGCATGGCAACAAGGAGAGGAAAGGCTTCCATCTATTGAAGTGGCAAGGAGTGATAACTAGCAAGAAGGTAGGCGGTATGGGGATAAAGAACCTGAAGGTGCAAAGTAAAGCTCTCAGAATGAAATAGTTGTGGAAGTTTGCCAATGAAAATCATATGCTATGGAAAAGGGTAATAAGTGCAAAATATGAAGGTGAAGATATGTGGATGACCAAAGAAGTGATTATACCTTATGGAGTGAGTTTGTGGAGATCAATAAGAGACATATGGGAGGAAGTTAAGAGTAATGCAAAGATCAAAGTTGTAATAGAAGTAAGACAAGATTTTGGAAAGATGAGTGACATGAAAAGGGAAACCTGGAATCCCTGACATATACAATATAGTTCTGGGACAACAAAATATTATAGCAGAGTTATGGACAAAACAGGGGTGGAGCTTTAATTTCAGAAGAGAATATAATGACTGGGAAATAGCAAGAGTGGCGAAATTTCTCAACACTGTGGAAGCTTTTAATGAGCTACAAACAGGGGAAGATGTTATGTGGTGGAAGGGAAATAGCAGAGGGGAATGCAAAGTTAACTCAGCCTACAAGTTGATGGATCAGACAACCCCACAAACACATAGTTGGCCATGGAAACAAATATGGAGAAGCAAAATACCTCATATAATCTCATGTTTGATATGGTTATTTGCCAAAGAAGTTGCTCTGACTCAAGATAACTTGAAGAAAAGAGGGATAACCTTATGCTCTAGTTGTTTTCTTTCTGGGGAGGCATTAGAGAAAGTGAGTCATCTATTCCTACACTGCAAGTATACCCAAATTTTATCCAATACTAAATTATTTTTTTTTAAGGCAATTTAGATATTATCTAAAACTACCTATCATTCCATTTATGTCACTATTTACTGTTTCTAGCACTCCAAATTTTGTGGTAGTGATTGTTTCGCTTTTAGTCTACTACTTCATGCTTTCTTTAGCATTTTATCTTGGTTTCTTCACTCCCATTGTTTCTAATTTCGAACTGCTTTACAATGCTTTTACTTACGTTGAGGATCTATCGGAAACAACCTATTCTCTTTACCTTCTAGAATAAGGTTTGCGTACACACTACCCTCCCCATACCCCACTTTGTGTAATTACACGGGATATGTTGTTGTTTTTGTTTCCCTAACACAAACATACAATTCTATAACCAAAATATAAATTGATACTATTCCTTTTACCGTTAAACCCAATACACATTTCTCCAAATATCATCAAATAACATGATATACATATAGATTACAACGAATTGAAAGAACATGCTTAAAATTATATACATGGAAGCTTACAAACCCTAACTATTTCCCAATTTTCAGCACAATAGAGATATAAACAGCCAAAAAAAAAACTGAGATAACCAATTATATATCATGGAAAAATCATATAAAAAAATTGCAAATAGATATTCTACAGTCTGAAGGAACCTGACAGAGAAGAGGGCCAAATCCGGAAGGTCGCCGGAGCTCCGATTCGGAATTTCGGTGGTTACAAATTTCAGAAGAAGAAACGAACCGTCAGTGAATATAGAATTATCTGGTTTTCGAATTTGCACTAAAAGGTTTGGGCCTAAAATTTGATTATTAATGCTTTATGGGCTAACAATAAGCCCATTATAGCTCAGTTCTAGCCCAGTATGAATAAGCCTTTTAACATGGAGTTCATAGCTCTTCATATATACTATTATTATCTATGCTTACCATTAAATAAGAGTTTTCTACCATATATTGAGAAAAATACACTTAGATTTGTATATTTTTGCTACTAGATACACTAAAATAGGGAGAGAGGCGAGTGAGATGGGGAGGGACGCGTGCGAGATTTTGTTATGTATCACAGATACATAGGAAAGTGGCGAGCGAGATAGGAAAGAGGCAAGAAAGATTTTTTATGCATCCCAGATACATACAAATTCACTTGGATACAATGTAGCTAGAACAAATTTGACCTCATGTATCCTGAGATACATGTATCTGGACGTACCTGGACGGACCAAAATCTTGTAAGATACATAATATTACAAATTAGAGTGTATCTAAGCAAATAGCTTCTAAACTAGTGGAATTTATGTAAGTTTTCATATTAACAATTTGCCTTTTTTTTTTGTTTGATTTTGGGGTGAAGTGCACAAATAGTTGCTTTTAGAATCACTATTTTTTAAAAAAAGTAGCGCGCCCACGAAGGTGGTTGAGTTGGTTATTGAGTAGGTGATCTTTTAAATGGAGGGTTCATGTAAGTTTCCAATCCTCTGTATGTTTTTTTTAATCAAACTCATTGCATTGGACTTATCTAATGCGGTTTATCTCTTTTGTGCAGTTGTTGTGAACCAAAATAACTATATAAGGGTATATGGGCTACACATGGTAAATAAGACTGAATCAGTTGATATTATTGATTCGAGTAAAATATTGAAGAGTTTTATTTGGGATTAGTGGTGGCAAATGGGCGGGTTGGGTCAAATGTGGGCGGGTTGAAAATGGGTCAACATAAAATGGGTAATAATTAATTCAACCCGCCCATATTTGATATGAGTTAAAATAGATTGGGTAAGACATGAGTTGGGTAAAATACTAGTTTGCCCATATTTTCATGAGTAAATAGTACTCTACTTAAGAATTCAACATGGAGAAAATATTTTAATCGTTTTTTAGATGAAAAATGTTGAAAATGCTTCATTTAGTTTTATTGTATCATAAAAGAAAAAAAAATCCTATAACTTTTCAATAAAAAATAAAATTATGTATAACAAGGGAAAATATTTTTAATTTCAAAGTAAATGAATATTTGCATTTTAGGACTAAAACATGCTTAATGCACTTTAAGCAATGTCAATACTAATGCATGATTTGCTTATTTTACACTAAGTATTTATTATCCAATATAAAATTAAACAAATAAAAAAATATAATTATAAGTAACAAAAGAAATGTACATTTAAAATACATATTTTTGGAGGGCAAAAGACTTCACCTTTCCAATTATAGTGAAAAATAATTAGTTCTATAGAAGAACATAAAAGGCAAGAGAAATTACAATATTTTTAGTGATATCATGAATTTATAGTGAATAAAAGTTAGAAGCTTAACCCATTTGACTAATCCATACTTTACCCATATTTTTATGGGTTGAATATGGTTATCAACCCATATTTTACTCATGTAAAAAATCACTCACCCAACCCATTAAAATATGGGCTCATTTTGCCGGCACTACTTGGAATTCAAGCCCAATTAGCTATTTTTAAAAAGCTCTAGGGATTAGAAAGAACGATTATGAAAAATATGTGGAAGTTTTGGTTGTCAGTTATCTCTCATCCCCTTTCTCTGTTATAGTATCTCAACCCTTTCTAGCTACCTTCTTCTATGTTAATTTCTCCTTAGTTAGTGTGTTATTACTTTGTTGTGTGTATTCTACGTTGTAACTTGTATTCAAATATATATATATATATATATATATATATATGCGCTTGGTTGAAAATCAAGTTTGTTTTGAACTATTATACTGAAGCGAAAGTTACTTGTGCACACCAGAAGGATAGTAATTGTGGATTCTCTCGTCAACAACAACAAAAAAAAGTACCATGGAAAACAAACTTAAGTAATATTTCTCTTTTTCTAATTTAGACTAAAACATATATTTCTCTTTTACTAATTTAGACTAAAACATATAGCAATATGTAATTCAAGAACCTTTTAACTCAAATAATCAAGAAAGAAATAAAGTTTATTTTTGTAAAACAAAGGGAAAAGTAAAAGAAGAGAAATAAAGCTGCTTACTTATATACAACCTTAGGCGCATTTCATCTTTCACTTTGCCCTTTTTTTGTAATTCTTGAAAATTTGTTTTTTTTTAACGCGGGATCGTTTTGTTCAAAATAAAATACATGATAAATACGACAAACAATTTCGTCTTTTATATATGGTGAATAATCTTATAATGTTGATATACATTTTATTTTGATTTTCACTATATCAACAACTACGCATTTTAAAATTTTAATCCCAAATTTTATATTGAAATAACTTGATAATTCCACTATCTCACTTTCTTAGTGGTAAAGTGTGTATATTCTCTTATAGATCCAAATTTCTGAGCAAAGACTGGCTTTGCCTTTTATTGATTCCTTTCTTTTCATCACAATTTCATGAAGAAAATTATGTTGAATTTTGTGGGGTCTCTCATCAATGCTTAATTTCAGAATTCTTGAGTTGGAGAGAGAAGATAGAGAAGTTTTCTTGTGATCCAACAGTAATATAATATCATGTACCTACTACATCTATAAAAGATATTTGCAAAATTGACCTTAATGTACTTGTGTTTTAATAATAACGATGGTGTTGGGATCAACTGATTGTGTGTGTTTAATTTTTTATTAGGTAAGTGATATTTATTAAGAGTGAAGTAGTCTTATATCAGTGGTTAACGAGATGAAGTGATAGTGATTTCTGGACAATCTTTTTCTTAATTATGAGCTAGTTTTACATCGTACCGTAGGAGGATCCATCCCATATCGGTGGTTAATGGACCCTCGTATTAAATTGTTCATCTTCTAGATGTTCAATTCTAACCGTGAGGTGGGGTGTTGAAAAGGGAAGAAGTCTCACATTGGTGTGGTTAATGAGATGAATGATCTCTTTATATGGTCTTGAGCAATCCACACATCATAAACTAGTTTTTGGAGTTGAGGCATGCATATCCATTTCTTTACGATATCTCTCACCAACATAAATATCAGATAATTCTGGCCGTCAATATTGACTCTAAGGAGGGATTGAATCATGGTTTTCTATGATGTTCGACTCACTTCATTGACTAGTAAGAGACCCTTATATTGGTATATCAACATGGACTTTCATTTTATCACTTCCATATAAGTTAATGTCTCTCTATTTGGTATTTGATTTGCAAAAACATATATAGATATATTTATCTTGTTATGATTAGAAGAGAATTTGAAGGGAAGTCTCTAGCTATGACAAATTTATCTTCCTGTGAACTATAAGTTATATATTTAAGTCACGAAATCAGTCGTTGATGTTTGCATCAAAGTAGGCTATCTACATAACACCCCTAACGTACGATCCTTCCCAAACTTGCATAGTTACAAAATGTTTTGTGTGTCGAAATGTCCTCTCCTCATTGAATGTGCAAACACTACAAGGTGAGGAGATGTAGTATGTAAGCATTGCAATGTCAATTCTGCAAAAGAGTGAAAAAGCAAACACCTTTACAAAAAGTAATTGGTGGAACAAACTTCCAATTTCAGATGCAACAAAGGTAAAACAATACTACCAAACGACGATTTTAGTGGAGTTATAAGTACTCTTTCATTTTTAAGAAATTTTGAGTTTAAGTCTTTTTGGATATGAAGCCGTCAATATTCAAAAGCATTTTACCTCCTACAGTGAAACTTTTTAATACGAATCCAAATTTAATCGAACCTCAATACAAATATCGAACACATGGTGAAAAGTAGTGATTAGTTTCACATGTTCACCTTGGTGGTGGGTGACTCCTCTCTTCTCATGATTTTAACACAACTTTTTTCAATATTTTCCTCTTGTCTTTGTCACTCTGTTAATTTTTCTGTATATATAGGGACAAAAAGTTTGATGCTTGTGATGTTTTGGTTTAAGTACATCTTAATCTTCAATTAATTTATATGTGCACTTTTGGTTTCTCCGTCTATGAGTGACGAAAGTATGTAGAATATAAAAAAGTAAATAATTTTTTTTTAAGGAAATTTAACATCTAGATACATAATAATATTGTTTTTCAGCAAAAAGAGCTAGAATGAACCTCTTGTACTCCCCTAACTGCACTCTGATGGATATATTAATAAGTACTCCCCTCCTCGCAAAATACTTATCATCCTTACTAAAAATATTTATCTTAAAGTACTTATTTTATTTTATTTTTCATTTTATCATTGGTAATAACTGTTCTTGAAGACTACAAATTAAACACCTCAATTATAACACATAAATATAGGAAATATTTAATGAAAAGAGAATAATATCTTACAATATAATATAAATAAAGATAAAATATAATCAAACAATCCTATTAAATGATTAATATTTTTTTAAAAAAATATGTAAATAAAAAACAAGATAAGTATTTTGAGATTAGGAAAGTAAGAACGGAAGTTGTAATGAACCATGTATAGTCATTCACTAATAAAGAAAGTAAAAAAGTAAGTAAAGGAATCTCTCAAAAAAACTTTTAAAAAAAAGATTGAAAAAGTTGGTGTTGGACATTAATGGCAATGAGAAACCATTTTGTTTTGTCAGAATCATGTCCATTATACCTTGTAGGGACTTTGAATTATTTCTACTCAAAATGAGATAAACAAAAAAAAAAAAAGTGTGTTTGTGTGTGGGGGGTGGAGGTGAGGGGTAGGGGGGTAGGGGGGAACAAGAAGAAGAAAAAAAGGTTCTCTTGGA